>NW_018128434.1:52171-80093 GCF_001952655.1 Monopterus albus
TGTGTTTTTCTGTCAATATGGGGTGCTGTGTGTACATTAATGAGGAAAAAAATGAACTTAAATGATTTTAGCATATGGCTGCAATATAACAAAGAGTGAAAAATTTAAGGGGGTCTGAATACTTTCCATACCCACTGTATAATATTGTCCAGGAGATATAAAATCAAACAGGTCAGTTAAAAACCAGCTTGACATCTAAAAGAAAATAAAGACATACAGTATATATCTGATAGTAAAAGGCAATTCTTTCGACAGTCTAGGTACCATTACAGCAAATGCATGGTCATCCTTTGTTGCAACTTGAGAATGGGGTATTGTGAGAAGGTTGCTTTCTGCTGACAGAATTGTGCACCATTGTATGAGAGTTTTTAGAAGCCACAGAGAGTTTGGAGCACATCCACTTGTTCTTTTCAAGTGATTGAGTTTTAAATTGTATTCTGGAGCCAATAAACGAATACTAAAAATGGGCTAATGTGTTTTTGTCTCATAGTTCCAGTTAAAAGCTAAGCAGCTGCATTTTGGACTAACTGAAGACAGTTTAGTGTTTTTACATGAATCCAGACAGAAATAAATATTATGTCTCATCATTAAACTGGAGAAAATTAGAAAACATCAGCCCCTCATATCATAAAAGCAGACTTTCAGAGAAACCAGACAAAGATATAATTGTCAAATATCAGTGACCAAGGGGTCTTCACTGGTCCACAGACTAGTGTTAATTTTTATTATCATCGTTTTTTCCACAAGTCTGTTTCAGACTGGGTCTAAAATCTGCCCTCTACAGCAGAACACATTTCCTATGCAACTGCCCTGTATGAGTACAGCTGAAGTGTTCAATAAAAACAAACATACACCGCTCTCATCAAATATTAAACCAATCTATACAATTAATCATTGATTTAAAAATATATATTTTTGCAGCTGGAGCTAAAATACAGCTGTAGTTCAACATCTCAGCAGAAAAACCTGTGCCTTATCTTAGCTTTCCCTGTGAAAAGACTTTGGTTTAGTGGTGTTGTGGTCACCTGTGAAGGCATCACAGTCAGCCAGTCTCTGTTCAAGTAGCTGAGAGGGTCCCTGTCAGCTGACATTAGGCTGTGGAAGCAGATCTGACTGATCCACTTGGCTACTTCCAACACCTCTGACACTATCAGCACCTGAAAGACAGGGCAGGAAACTAACTTGTACTTTGAATTTTTACTGGAGTAGAAGTATAGACATCAATATTGTACTCTTTACACCACAACATTAGTTTTAGAATTCCGGTTACTTTATATACTCACATTAATAAAACAAAATATATTCAACATATAAATAACGATGTACAAGCTACCCAATAGTATAAAGTACTGTATACAGTATGCAGTATAAAGAAACTGATATTAGCCCCACCCTTATCAGTGACAACACTGAAGTGATGCTTGCACATTACTGCATCAGTAACTACTGTATCGTCCAGTAATTTAATACATTGTTCTGAAATGAGCCATTTTATAAAATTAGTACTTTTACTTCTAGCACTTCTGATGCTAGTACCTTTATTTTACATAAAAATCTTAAATGCATGTAACTTAACAAAATGATGGAGTATTTCTATACTGTAGTATTGTTGCTTTTTCTAAAGTAAAAGATCCAAGTACTTCTTCAGATACATGCAGTATTGTTGAAAAACATGAGCAGTTAAGGGCAGAAAAGTGAACTGTTCTACCTTGACATCAAGTTCCTCAGACTTCATCCCAAAAAGCACCAGAGATGCATAAACCAGCACCAAGTTGCTGAAGGCTTCGCTGGAAAATCTGCCATCACACAGACAGAAGCGATGGTGGTGAGCCTCTGTGTGCAATGTGTGGGTGTACCTGTCCTCCTGTGGTTATGTGGACAAATTTTAGTTAGATAGCATGGTTCAGAGGACATTTTGGCTGGTGCTGAGAACTTCAAAGTGGTGTTTGAAGGTTAGGATGATTGTATGATTCAGGTTAGAATTAGGCTGGGGTAGAGTTGGAGTTAGGCATTACTAATACTTTTGACTGGTAGTGTAAAGACAAACGTGTGTGTTTGGCCACTGACCCTCCTCCCTGGATGTCCGGGCAGTGCAGGATGAGCCAACAGCAGCTGTACTGAAGAGAGAGTGCAGCCAGCCTCATCACCAGTCCCTCACCGGCTCGCTCCTCCCACAGTTCATCCTGCTCCTATACACACACACACACACCCATACATGGTCATATGGCAAGTTACCACTCTATAACTTTGTCACCCTAATACTGTAATTTCACTACACTGTTCTCTTCTGTATGCAACATCTAATGCATGTTTGTCTGTCCTGGACGAAGGATCCCTCCTCACTTGCTCACTAAAACGTACAGTACACACATGCAGATCAGTACAGGTAGAAAACTCAGCACCACAGCAGATTAGTGTGGGTGTGTGTGAGTTCATGTATCTCTGTCCTATAGTACCTGGATGATGACTGCAGTGCTTTCATCCACTGTGATCACAGAGTAGTGATCAGTCCCTCCCAGCATCTGCAAGGACGTACAGTGGCTCTTCTCCAGCACAGTTATATTAAACCTGTAAGACACATTTCATCACTACATTTAATTACACTAGTTTAACCACTAACCACTAACTGATTGGCTGCAAGAAAGTAATTGGCAGCAATTCTGATAATTGATGTAATAATTTGTAATCGAGACCAGAAACCATGATACAAATGTCCACTGTCTCATATCATGAATGTGAACCTTTACCCTGACTCGAGGGTCTGTAGCAGCAGTGGACAGTTAACAAGCCCCTCTGTCGCAAACAGCACATAGGGCACATTGTTCTCCAGGCACCAAGATGCGTTTTCCTCTTTTGGAAAAAAAAAAACAAACAAACAATACACATATATGTAGAAAAATAATAATAATTACATTAGATATTACTGCACAGTACTCCTATGTATTTGACTGATGTGTATTTGGTGGCAAGCAGACCATCGTGGAGGATGGTGTTGAAGCGGAGGTGTCTAATGCTCCTCTCTCTGCAGACTGTGGACCATGGAGACTGCCCTGGATGGTCATACTCCACCACAAGAGAGAAACAGTTCCAGGGGAAGTCAGGGCCTATGTACTGCTCACACACCACCACACACACACAGTCGCACACGCTGGCGGAACAAGATTGGATTGTGAAAATAACAGTATTCAACGCAACTGCTTGAAAGATTTCCTTTAACACAGCAAAATGATTAGCAATTACTGCAGGCACTTTTGCTACTTTCTCGTGAAGTATCATGAAAGTTTCAGCATGGTAAAAACAAGCGAAACATAATGTAGTCCAGTACGACACCATCTTTAACCATGAAACTGAAATATTATGAGCTTCAGTGTTGCACTGAGTTGCATACAGCTGTACAGGTGTATCTAATAATCAGTGGTTGGTGAGTGTATGTGTGTAAAATTTTAATCTGCAAAGTAACTATCTTTCAGATGAATGTAAAAAGTACAGTACTCCCCACTGAAATGCAGTGGAGTAGCAGAAACTAACACATTATGGAAATATTCAAATAAAGTACCTCACAAGTATACTTTAGCACTGTACTTGTGTGAATGTATTTACATATTCCACTGCCAAGTTGTGCTTCCAGTGAAACCTGTATGAACCAGACACTACAAGCCCACCTGCTGACCACGCTGGCACCATTCAGTTTGGTCTTGTTCTCCTCAGGACAAACCACAGTTACAGCTGCACCTTCTGCAATAAAACATGAACATACACAGCTTCGCATTATCGCAAGTTTTATGTAGTGTCGTCACAAGCAATTCAGCTTGTAATAAAAACAGCTCACTAGTGGGTTCATTCATTAGGTTCTTACCCACACAGGACGTAATATAAATTAAATTCAACTGATTAGAGTTGCACGGCTGAAGGAAATCAGTAGATGCTGACCTGCCACTTGGCTCAAGCTGTTGATGATTATTGATCTGCTGTCATCAGAGTCAACTGATAATATGACTAGAACCTACAGAAAGACATCCAGGATCAGGACAAGTCAATCAGAGATAAACACAAATTCCACGGATGCTGGCAAAAGAAAAATCTGGGCTTCTTTTCAGTAGATAGTGAGATCTTGATTACCATTAATGATCTGCAAAACCATATAATTTTGCCTCATTTTATCAATGCAACTGCAACTATAGCAGGTGGTTATAATGATGTAGAGCAAAACAACTGTTCAACATTTACAAATTTCAGCAACCAAACTGCATCATGTGACACAGAAAAACATATATTAAGAATATAGAACCAGCTACATAAACAATAAAACCAAGAGCAAAATAAAAACACACAATATAATATCAAAAGCTAATGGGAGACTTCCATATCAAAGTATAAATATAAAACAAACTAAAAGACATCAACATGATGCCACTGGAGCCCGTTAGACACAGAAAGCCTGTCTAAAGAGATGAGCTTTTAGTTTTGACTTAAAAGACGATAGCTCAGTTATGGACTGTAACTCCGGCGGGTAAGGAGTTCCAGAGCCTAGGGCCTTATATGGCAAACGATCGATCACCCAATTTGTTATATCTTGTCCATGGGACAACCAAGGACATGTGCTCTGAGGAGCGTAGAGCCCTAAGCAGAGTGCGAATGGACAACAGGTCAGACAGGTATGGTGGAGCAAGGCCATTAATAGACTTAAATACAAATAATACCTTGAAATCAACTCTGAACTGCACTGGTAACCAGTGTAGCGGGTGAAGGAGGGCAAAGGTCAAGGTCAAAGTGTTTATTTGTCATATGCACAGTCAGGAAACGTGTTTCCCTGTACAATGAAATTCTTACTTTGCCGTCCACATGAATGCCACAAAATACAAATAAATATAAAGTAGATAAATAAGCAACACAAAATCTAAGGCACTTTAAGCAGCAATTTAATAAAAATATATAAGAATATAATAAGAGAATGTATGGGAGCAGCATGTGCAGCAGTCAACAGTCAATGTGCAGTTATGCATGTGCAAACTGAGAATGTAAACAGTACAGGTCGTCAGTACATGACCTATTCCTGGTAATAAATTCCTCAGCTGTTTAGGAGTCTGATGGCAGAGGGAAAGAAAGAGTTTTTCAGTCTGGTGGTCCTGCATTTTACACTTCTGAACCTCCGGCCAGAGGGTAGGGAGGCGAACAGTCCGTGCTGGGGGTGGGTGGGGTCTTTGAGGATGGTGGCAGCTTTCCTACACACCCTGCGGTGGTAAATGCTCTGCAGAGAGGGCAGTGGAGTCCTGGTGATCTTCTCCACAGTTTTTACCACTCTCTGCAGGCGCTTGCGGTCCATAGCAGTAGTGCTGCCATACCAGACAGTGATGCAGCTGGTCAAGATGCTCTCAATGATGCAGCTGTAGAAGTTGCAAAGGATCCTAGGCGACATGCCAAACCTCCCCAGCCTCCTCCAAGGACAAGGGTGATGTGGGCATACTTAGGAGTATTTGACAGCAGACGAGCAGCAGCGTTCTGTACCATTTGAAGCTTCCGAAAGAGAGATTTGGTTGATTCCTATATAAATGGCATTGTAGTAATCAAGATGCGAAGTGATGAAAGCATGAATGGCTTTTTCTAAATCCACATGCGACAGGAAGGGCTTCACCTTGGTTAGGAGCCTCAGGTGAAAGAAGCTGGTTTTGACCACAGATCTGATCTGAGGCTACTGTCAAATAATACTCCTAAGTCTTTCACAATGTCAGTAAATAATGGGGCTGAGGCGCTTAAATTAGGTACAACAGTGGAGGACTCAGGACTAAAAACGATGTATTCAGTCTTACTTTCATTTAAGTGGAGGAAATTCTGTGATAGCCAATGGTTTAAAATCACGAAAGCAGTTTTGCAACAGGATGAGGGCATTCGAATCACATTGGATCAGCGGCAAGTAAATCTGAACATCGTCCGCATAAAAATGAAAGTGATTGTTGTGCTGCGAAATGATTGAACTAGGTGGAGACATATATAAAGAGAAGAGTAACGGGGCCAAAATCGAGCCTTGGGGGACGCTGGAAGAAAGTGGGGCTGTGGTGGAGGAATAGTCGTCAATAACGACAGAGAAGGTCCTATTCGTCAGGAAAGAAGTAAACCAATTTAGGATCGCGCCTCTCAGGCCGACGTAATGTTCCAGATGGGAGAGAAGAACTGCATGATCGACGGTATCAAACGCTGCTGATAGATCAAGCAGAACTAAAATAACGGGGCGCTTGGCGTCGAGAGCCAGAGTAATATCATTATGGACCTTCAATAACGCAGATTCAGTGCTGTGACAAGGCTTAAAACCTGGTTGAAATTGTTCAACAACATCCAGGCATTCCAGATGATACTGTAGCTGCAAAAAGACAATTTTATCCAAAATCTTGGATAAAAACGGCAGAGGAGAAATTGGGCGGAAATTGTACAGAAGAGTGGGGTCAAGATTAGGCTTCTTAAGGAGAGGTCTCACTGTGGCATGCTTAAGGGCGGAGGGGACACTCCCCAGCCTGAGGCAGCTGTTAACAAATGTGACCAGGGAGGGTCCAACAATGTCAATGGCCTCCTTAATTATCCTGGCAGGGACAAGATCCAGAGGGCAGTGGGTAGATTTGAACTGTTGCACACATTTTTTAAGTTGCGGCAAAGAAATTGGAGTAAAAGTCTCCAAGGTAAACTGGATAGGAGAGGCAGCTTTAAGAGTGGGAGTAATCTTACTGACTTTCTCTATTTTGCTCTGTCCTTTCCTGCTGTGAAGCCACACAGCCAGCAGCTGCTGCAGCTCGTGCAGTTTGAAGTTCAACTCCTGGTTCTTGTGACTGAGGAAGAGGATGATCTGCAACCTCTTCACCAGCTGCTCCAGACTCTGCTTTGCACATCCCTCAGCTGCCTTAGTCAGGTACTCTGAAGTGCACAAGAAGAAGACTGTAAACATCCCAGCATAGTGTACACTGTGTAGTCAGTTTTGGGAAATTGATGGATTACAAACATGAAAATCCTCCAAATCTACATTCTCAATCAACTTCTTATTATGATTGATCACAAAATTTACATGAAAGATTTCTGTTCTCGTTTTCGTTCTCATGGCTCATTGGAAAAAAGTCAAGTACATCTGTGCATCCATCAGAGTATGACAGTTACATAGTTGTTGCTCATGTTTGCGGTCTGTGCCCTACCTGGATGCCTCGCCTTCAAATGGCTATGAATAACTGTTGTTGATTTATGATATGCTAACAACCGGGCAGAGTTTGCACTGCACCTCATTTTCATTTATTTCCTTGAAGAAGATCCACATAGAACGTTTTGATGGGTGCAGTCTTTGGATGTTTCTGCTGTTTATATTTGGAGCTGTGGCAAAATGATATACTGATTATCGCGTTATTTCCAGGCGCTGGGAACAGCTAGGGAAAACAGTGGCTCTTTGTTTTTAAAGACATAACCATAGCCGCATGGCATATTAGATTTTTATTTTTAAGACTACTGGAATATCCAAAGTCAAACTACAAAAGTGATAGCGGTTTAAACTCACCCAGTGCAGCACTGAGGTCGCACTTCAGCAGCAGCTCCTTGAATGTCACCAGCACATGGGTCAGAGCCACCTGGTTGAAAAGCTGTTGCTGATCTGCATGCAACACAGTGGGAACTTGCAGCGTTCAAATATAGGTTTAACTGATAATACAATATACAGTTCAAGCAATAAATAAAATGCATACATATGTATTTAGGCATCAATACAATAGTCTTTCATACCTCTGGCCAGCTCTGCACTCTCTGCATGCATCCTGCAGAGCTCCTTTTCCTGCTGTTTGAGGAGGAAGTGTGTTTGGTCTGGGACGATGCAGCTGAAGTCTCCCCACGCAGAGATGTTGAGCCCCATCTGCCGGGCAGAGCTCAAACAAGGTTGAGCAAACGCCAGCAGCTCACAGTAGGCATGCTGCTGACTATCTGTATGGGAGCGAGAGCACAGTGGTTAAAAATACAAACACTCTACAACAATTTAGTTTGGTCAGTGAGAACAGTACTCAAGCAGTTCTGATAAATGGGGAAGTACTCCATATTACTTCAAAACAGAAGTGCTTAAATGTTTACCATCAAATGGGCAGGAAGGCCTGAACTCTAGTACATTAAATCTGAATTAGCTAAGTATTTTGTGTTGTTTTGGGTTCTCTAATTAGACTATATAATGTATAATACATTCAAACAAAGCATATGAGCCTAATGTGTATGTAAAACATACATCAAAAGTAACTATCAAATGAATTTAATGGTGAAAAGTGTAAGTAGTACAGTAAGTAAAATACCAAGACCACAAAACTGTACTCGTTTGTTGTGAACATGTCATACCAGTAGCTTGGACCTGTACTACGCTGCTGTCTTGCCTCTCCTCCGGGTTGGACTGACTGAGAGGATGACCGATGAGCTGACCTATCAACTGGCCAGCTGCTTTCTGCTCTCTGGTAGCAGCTCCTGACACAACACCACTAATATATGTTGGCCTCCTGTCCGGTCTTGACATCGGCTCAGGAAGAGGCTGCAGTTCAGATACCGGTGTTGGATGACCCGCTTTTGGTGCTTGGGGGGGGGATGAAGCATGAATGAATCATTAGACTGTGAATAGAGTACGGTGCATGATAGGGGGGGGTATGAAGCATGAATGAATCATTAGACTGTGAATAGAGTACGGTGCATGATACCACAGGTCACACACACTGAAAGGTGTTGCCAAGCCAATGCCATAGCAGGTCAGAGAAGTTTTGGCAACCATCAGCACATTAGTTCCTGGGTGGTCGTGATAATTTGGCTGATCACATGAATTCTCTCACACACATATACATATAAAACAGTGCCTTACTTTTAAATTATGATCCATCACACATTAACATCATGAAGGCATCTGATCAGTCCCAAATCTATTCTAAAGTTAAAACATCCAGCCAGAGTCACAGTGAACTATCTTTAGAAAGAAGACCAAAACATCCTGCAATAGATGCCCTGGCCACACAGAACCCTGATCTCCACATCATAGCTGGTACATGAAGAGACAGTTCCTGGACCATGCTTAGTGCTGTTTTAAAGGCAAAGGGTGGTCAAGCCAAATACTGATGATTGTTTACTGCACTTTAAATGAAGTAATAGTAATTCATAAGCCAAAATTATTCAGCTTCACTTTACTTTGACCACCTACAACGTATGGACTTATGTATATGTAATGCTGACACCAAGAACTTTTACATTTATTGACTACATGAAATGTCCGTAAAAGAAGACTTTTCCAGAACAGTTGGTGTAGTCTCTGTTTTGGTTTCAGTGGATTGATTCTGCCCCCCAGAGACATTCTTGATATGACCACCAGATGGCAGTAACGTTCTCACCAAAAAACCCGATACCACATACAGTATGAGAATTCAGGGTACTCAGTATATATTTGTTTTACCTGAAAATCTTGTAGCCAGTAAAATACTGATGAAATTATTGAAAATGGAAAAAAAAAATCATGTTCATAGAAGAACATCAATCTAATCAGTAAATGTGTGTGTGTTTTTAAAGCAACATCCAGGTAATGTTCACGTATTTATATATTAAGAATAATGTGATGATATCTCAGCAGAATGTATTAAACATATGCTACCTACCTACACTAGGCTCCAATGATTTATGTTTTATTTTATTGTGGTGCGCATGTCAAAAACATTAAGGTTACTAGGAGAAAAATACTAATAATTCAACAACTAATAAGTACATCATCTGTTCAGTCATTTCTGCCAAATTATTCACAGCAGCCCCACAGTCTGTACCTGGAATACTGGCTGAGCTCTGAGGCGCTGCAGTCACTGGAGCTGTCTGCTGGGATCTTAGTATCATGAAGGAGGACAGAGGGTCAAGGTCCTCCTCTGGTGGACGTCTCGTATCCAGCCCGGAGGACATGGCCTGATCAGGCATGTGACTGCTCTGCACAGTTTTACAGTCAACTCTACCTGCACCGATGTTGTTCTTACATGCAGACGATGTGGCTGCAACTTCTGGAAACCTCCCATCTGAAACTTCATCTTTGGTGTTGGTGGAAGCAATAAGTCTTGAAAACATTAGGGGTGCATTTTTGACTTCCTCGTTGTTTGTGTTGACAGTGTGCATCAGGACGGTATTCTGACACATATCAGCAGCAGTTCCTTTCTGGAGACGGATGTTGTGTGTAGTAGCTTCAGCATGAGAAGCAGCACTTTGACATTTGTCCAGGTGAGGTAACTGAATGTTGTCTCTGTGATTCATCAGGATGAATCTGACTAACTCCAACAAGATGAGATCAGGAAAAGAACATGGTATGTAATGTATGTATGTAAGAAAGTTTCAGCAATCTCAAATTCTATTGCTCTAAAACATAAGGCTGGTTTGTAGCAATATACAGCAAAAATAGGTTATACACACTACAACAGTTTTCATTCTTGATTTATACACCAAAACATTTCTTGATTAATAAACTATTTGTTGAGTCTATAAAATGGGAAATTGTGCAAAATATCAATCACAGTTCACCAGTCATGTTTACATATTAGTTGTCTTCTCTGATCATCAGTTCAAAATCCAAATATTAGTGTCTTTGATAAATCAAAACAATTTAAAAAAAAAAGCCTAAATTAATCAGTTATGAAGCCTGTTCATTTTCTTGTCCATTGATAACATAATGTCCCAAAAACCAAGAAATGTACAGTTTATTTTATCGTAAATTATTGCCAATTAGCCCTCTAACAAACTACATAAAGTTCCACATGCAATGCTAAACTCAAAAGTGATTTATGAAAGGAAAAAAAAAAAACAATACTCACACTCCTCGGGTTCAGGTGACAGTTTTTCAAAGTCTTCCAATTCTTCCTCCTTGGTAACAGGACACTTAGATCGCATGCTTTCTGTGAACTCGCAGTTGCTGCACAAATACACCAGTGGGGCACCTTTCCTTGTCTGTGACTGCAGCTCGTCACCAACATCGATGAAACCACGCTTCTCTGATTTAATGACTTTGAAGGCCTCAGACAAAGGCTGGAAGTCAACAGCTGCTTCATGTATTTGAGGATCTGCCAGAAAATACAGATTAGATTATTAACGGCTTCACCGGTGTATTTATCTGTAGTGTAAGTCTATTACCTGCCCAAAATAAGACTTTCAGAGTAACAGTTCTTAAATGTGCTTCAAATAAAAACACTCAACAAATGGTTGTTGATAGTTATCACCTTTTAAACACAGAACCTACCAATTACCTGCCAACAGAAAGCCCACCACAAAAGTTGGATGCTTCTCTGCCTTCCAAAGTGCCATCTCCATCTTTTTCTGAGCTCCAGCTGACACCAAAGATCTACGTGACAGTGTCAAACACTTTCCGGCATTGCATTCTACATGAACTGTTACAAAAGAACATTATTCTTCTGCCTGTGTCCTCTCCTGCAGCTGTAATTAATAAAAGGTTATCCTCATTTGTTAAAGCAAAATCTGATATTTAAATTTGGCATGAACCTTAAGATTTTATTCGTTTACACAGTGATAAAAGTAGTAATATCCACTAAGGCTGTATTTAACAAAGTCAGAGGTAGTTAACTTAAACTTTTAACCCATACCATTGAGTCATGTTTTCATCTCAGTTGTGTCACATTCAAGTCTGTCTTGCATTCTTGTCCACCAGTTCATTTGTATCCTGTCATATGTGCAAATAAACTAAATATCATCAGGGTAACTGCTGTATTAGACATCATCACTCACTGTCTGGAAAGTGGAGGTAACTCTTCCACTTGGAGTTCAGAAGTGAACAGACACAATTTGGTTCGACCGTTCTTGAAGGTTGGGGTCAGAACCAAGTCCAGCTCCATTTCACTTGGAAGCGCCATACATCCTTATAGAAACATACAATTTGATCCCAGGGGCAGTGAGGTCACCAGGAAAATACTCATAGAAATATGTTGTGACTGTTACACATTGTCTACCCACAACTCAGAGGTGTTTTTCTTACATAAACAATTGAACATCTAACAGGTTACAGTTTGTGTGTACTCTGTCTGTAACTTGTACCTGCCAGCTCTGACTCTATCAGGCCAACATTCATCATATATTCTTTGTCGCTTGCCTCCTGTGGTACAACGTACTGGGAAATGTCCACCGATACTGAAGCGTCTGGGAGGGAAGCTTCAGGGAAAATCAATATATCCATTTATTTTTCTACACTGTTAGTCAATTTTATTTCCTCTGAAACATTCTTATCTTGTCTTCACCTTGACAGAGCACATCCAGGATTGGATGCTGCTCATCCAGCAGTTCAGGAGCAACATTCATAAGACCACAAATGCTTGAAAGGCTGGGGGAGGTTTCTGTGGTCAGTTGAAGAGCATCTACTACAAGAGGCAACAGTAGACACTACAGCAGAAAAATGATCACAAATTAAGTATTTTCATGTACACAACAAAATCATGTGGTATTTATTTTTAAATCACCTCTTCCTTAATGAGTGACTCTTTTCCAAACTCCTCTTGAATGTTTGCACATGTCTTAGTGTCACTGGTGCACACATCAGGAGGTTTTTCATAAGGTGCAAGATGCCTGAAAGCATTGCAGTCCCACAGTATTACAACACAAACTAGGAAATCAATGCAACAATAAAGTCAGTAAAGTGGCTTTCTTGTCAATGGGCATATTTAGAATTCAACAGCCACTTTGTTTAAATAACTACATGTATGAAATGTACTTTAGCAGGAACACAGAGCACACACCTGAATATTATGTCCTCAGAGATGGTATCTCCTGTTGAGCTCAGTAGGGGGTCGGCCACAGGAAGAGTTCTCAGCCTGGACAGTTTGGCTTTCAGCGTGGGTAGATGTCCCTTAAATTGCTGCAGGTAATCTACAACAATGAGCTCTTCTGGCAGCAGCAGATCTTACAGAGAGGAATGTGTAGTGATAAAGACCATCTTTATCACCGTGAAAATGTACTCCTCTAATCTACTGTAGGTAGCGTTTCTACAGTGTATATTAAATTATATATATATTAAAATAAAACCATTTAAAAGACAACTTTATTACTGCAGAGAATACAATTCAATATCTGTCTCACTGTTATACTGGTCAAAGAATGACAATAAAACCTACAATTATTTACACGTTTAATAAATGCGAATTTATTCACATTTGTATAACATTGCCTATACTTTCCAACTGCATGTAACAATAATTTCTAGTAATATAATTATTCAGTTAATGTGAGCTGGACCCATTTATAGATTCCTGAACAGAAGGGACCAATGACTTCAAAATGACCACAAAAAACAGGCAAACTGACTAGCCTGTTTGTGTCTCTTTCAGTCTGGGGGGTCCTATACACTGTAAGAGGCATGTGATTAACAATCTAAAAAGTAAATGTATTTCAGTGTTTCCCATACATTGATTTTTTTTGTGTTGGGTCACCACAATATCAACACTGGCCACCACATATTGATTTAAAACAGGTTAAATCTTCTTAGTCCGTCTGTGCCATGCTCTATTTCTCTCACACACATACACAAACACATGACATTAAGATATGTCTTTTAAATACCTTTTAAGAGCTTATTTAAGGAAATTAATTCAATTCTTTTTAAGATTTTTCAAGACCTGCTGATACAGTGTACAGAAATGAGATAACTGACACTTATGGGCTGACCTTTGTCCTCATTTGCAGGGTTCATCTGGGCACTTGTCCACTTGAAAAAAGATTCCTGACATGGATCACTGATCTGTGACTCTTTTAAAAAGCAAACAAACACACCCGGGTCTAGATCCTTCAGCGAGTCAGGATTAGAGCTGGGTATCGCGTCCACATCACCTTCCACCTCACTCAGAGTCGAATTAAATCTGAAATACAACAAAACCATTTTAATCAAAGTTCACCACCTTTAAGGTTACCTGACACTCAAATAAATGTGAAAATCAAGCCATAACTGGAAGAAAATGAAACAATTTCAGTGTTTTTGAAAGTGATGGCACCTTTCTGGTAAATTAACTGGTTGCTTCTTCCCTCTCAGGTCATCAAGAACAGAACCACAAACGAATAGTTTGCAGGTAGCAATCACTTTTTCTGTGAACATATGAATAGAAATATATAAACAAATCCTTCAATAAAGCATCATAAGTCCTAAATTAACCATTCATCTTAAATGGAGTTGTTTCATTTCCTAACAAATTATATAGTTAGAACAAAATGTCCTTGGTTCTTGCGTTGAAATGAAATCTAAACCTCATCAGGATACAGAACACATGCCAAAACCAGAGTTCACATCACTCAGCATAGATATCACTTTAGTTGTTTACCTCTGATCCATGGTGTCCTGTAGGTGACTTCAGGCAGCTTGCCACTGTGAGGGTAGAGGTCACTGGTACCAGTAAAGTAAGGTACTGGCAGTGCTAACAGGTTCATGGTTACTTTCAGACTGGTTGTAGCCTGAAATAAAGACAGAAAGGTAAAGAAAGAGGAAGACAGAAACAGTGCTGAAGATAACTTTCAATTCACTAATCTACTTCTGATTCAGCAGTTAGGGGTAAATAATTCAATAATGAAGCATCGTGAAGTTATAGTTGTGAAACCTTTAGTTTATTTATGAAAAATAAAAACGCAGTTAAAGCTACACTGAGTTTCTTCTATCCAGCCAACAACAGACAGGTCTAACTTAAAGACCTTTACATTTACATTTGTCAGACCTAGATCTGATTAACAAATGTGCGACATCTTTGTTCTTCTGTTTACTTAAACTTTTCTTACATCGTTAGGGTTTAGCTAATGAGGTAACATTAATAAGCAGCAAACTCACCTCAAAAACATAGTCGAGAGCTTTATATCTGACAGCAGAGAACATTTGAGGACGAAAAGAGCTGTCGTTTTGAGACCTGTAAATATAATAAAGAGCAAACCAAACACAAAGAGCATAACATTTATAGATATTTACACTTTTCTTACCATTATTTTAATGACAAACTACAATTTATATATTTTGTTTGATATCATGTCACAATGAGCCGGTACAGTAAATTTAACTGAATTCCCAAAATAAATGTGTCCAGTTTAGGTATCTCATTAACATGACTTTTCGGGTTAGCTAACTGAGGCGTTAGCTTGGTTAGCTAGCTTAGCCAACTCCTTCACGTAAGATAGCAAAGAAGTTATGTTACGTTAGTTTGCGAACTTGTTTTCTAAATCCTTCAACTAATGGCATATTCTCACAGCACTACTTGAACAAATAAAAATAAAATATTTAATAATGTGTTGACTGGCCAAACTTACATAAAGAAGAGTTTTATTTATTCAAGAGCTTTTGAATGACGAAGTATCAGGGAGGAGGGATTTATCTCAAAGATCGTGTAGTAAGGATGAGCCACTACTTCATTTTCTGGTCTACGAGAATGTGCCTTAACTTTCACGCATGCGCTGTTGAACATTTTAGTTCCTTCAAACACATAAATATTACAGCAAACCTTTTTGGTCCAGTGTTATAATTACACTGTAAAGGTTATAACAAAAATTTATTGTTGTTGATAGAAAATAAACCACCTGGAATATGCCTAATTGTTATTGATATTGCACTGTAGGCCCTATTAATAAACCAAGACAATGTCGGAATGGCTCATTTTAAGCTTTAGTAATTAATTGTTTTTACAATCTAGCCACAGGGGTTGCAAGCCAGTGACTTCTGTGCCTGTCCCAAGCCCGGATAAATAAAGAGGGTTGTGTCAGGAAGGGCATCTGGCGTAAAAACATGCCAAATTTAAACATGCGAATCATTAGTTTGAACTCCATACCAGATCGGTCAAGGCCCGGGTTAACAACAACCTCCACCAGTGCTGTTGACCTACAGGGTGCTGGCGGAAATTGGACTACTGTTGGTCAAAGAAGGAGAGGAGGTAGAAGGATTCGTAGACAGAGAGAGAAGAGGAAAGGCAATCAACTGCAACTGGTTTCTAATCTTTTTAGGTAGACCACCAAGGAGTGCATTACAACAGTCTAATGCATTAGACTCTGTGCCACTCAGAGTGAGAGATGGCCACACTTTAGCAATATTTTTTAGATGACAAAAGGTATATTGTGACATACTCTACCTGAGCCTTAAAATTCAGTTTTGAGTCAAAGATGACTCTGAGGTTTCCATCCTGCTGGGTTTGGTTCAGTCTTAGAGATTTAAATTTTGTGGCCAATTTCTCTCTTTGAGTTGTAATATCCCAGTTCTTTTATTGGACAGATCTGAATAAGGAAGGAGTCCGTCTTTCTTCATTTTAGTACTGATTTATTTAAGTCACAAGCAAAGTTACAAAACACAACCCGGGTGGCTCCTTCCTCCAGACATCCACAGGCAGGCTGCTGGGAAAAAAGAGTCCCGGAAGCACAGAGCCTAATACATTTATAAGTTTTGGGCTAACCCCTTACATAGAAAGAATGCAAAACATCACGAGATGGAGTCAGTCCGACGTCTCCATCTCTTATCTTATGCTCCACATGCTTCAAGCACTAGTCATAACAAAATGAAGAATTTCAATGTGTGTGTGTTGTCACGTGGTGCATAACTAAAACACTCACTCAGACATAATTCTAACACAAGATGAATACAAGAAAACAATTGGTGTGAAGGTACGCTTTTCTGTCAACCTTGAAACAGAGCAGACTAGAGCAGACTTTAATTCTTACTAAATTGCATTACTAATACATTTGATTCAACACATTGTCTAATAATTATCTGACTGAGTTATTAATATCTAACAGAGCCTTTAGACAGAAACTCAAAGCTGCAAAGCCTGTGGCCAGAACAGTGAGGAGATGCATTAGGCCAGATCAGAGCTAAAGGCCTGCTTTGACTGTACAGACTGGAGTGTTTCTGAGGCTGCAGCTACAGACCTGGATGAACTCACTGATACTATGATGTCATACATCAGCTTTCATGAGGACGTGTGTGCTCACCAAGACATTGTGAAGATACAATAACAACAAGTCCTGCTTCACAGCAAAGCTCAAGCAGCTCTGTCATGCCAAAGAGTAGGCCTATAAGAGTGGGGACACGTTCCTGTATAACCAGGCCAGACACTGACAAAGGTCAAGGTCAAGGTCAAAGTGTTTATTTGTCATATGCACAGTTAGGAAACGTGTTTCCCTGTACAATGAAATTCTTACTTTGCCGTCCACATGAATGCCACAAAATACAAATGAAATATAAAGTAGATAAATAAGTAACACAAAATCTAAGGCACTTTAAGCAGCAAATGCAGCAATATAAGAAAAATATATAAGAATAAGAGAATGTATGCTGCATGGGAGCAGCATGTGCAGCAGTAAACAGTCAATGTGCATATATACATGTGCAAACTGAGAATGTAAACAGTACAGGTCGACAGTACATGACGTATTTCCTTGTAATAAACTCCTCAGCCGTTTAGGAGTCTGATTACATCAGAACTTTTTCGGATGCGCCCGATCGCTGGGGGTTCACCCAATCAACAGTTCTGTTTTAATTCCACTGAATACGCCAGCCCCCTAAATGCTATAATACAGTTTTCCCATAGACTATGACCAGCCCCGGAACCAAAGACAGCTCTGCTAGAGGCACAGTGTCCCACACAAAATTTTCTCAGTAGCACTTGTTGCTATGAGATATGCATATGACAGTGTTCAACAGCCTTCGTGCAGCAAACCACCCACACAATGATCAAGGAAAATAAAAAAATATTTCCCTGTGCCCTCATTAAGCATTTAACAGTTAGCAGTGATCATCTTATAATTATTTAGACGTTCAGGAATATGCTCCGCTCGGAGAAGGACTCTGCCTCTGACATCCGCCTTCAGCAAGCCAGCCTTCTCATCGGAGCAAAAATCATAATAATTTTGGACACAACCGTCACAATTTGTGGTTATCCACTTATTAATGTGAATTTTACGTCTCTGGTGGTCATCAATTTCTGTGACTAGGGCACTTATTGTTCTATCCCTCTAAAGGCTCTATTCCATTATAAAGCCTCGTCCGGTTCTTTCAAACCAGGAACTCCGAGGGACGACTCAGACCACTTGAGTATATAAAAATATAACCGTGCTGGTTTATTCAAAAAGTCACAGGCAAGAATTCACACTTCCAGTCCAGAGATCTTCCAACCCCCAGGCTGCCCAAGCAGCCCGGAAACAGGAAAAAAAGACCCCGAACCACGCATTGCTATACAATATTAATCATTTCTGGGCTGTCGAACCGTGACGTCACCTGATATGCCAGCTTGGCAGCTGAGCAGAGCAGTAGACAAAACATGAAGAAAATAATGTGTGTGGCTGTTGTTTTCGTGGTGTGTATCTAAAACAATTTGACATAACATTACACATTAAGACAAATATTATGGTTACTTTGTTAGGTTATTTTTTAGTTAGATTTTTGGATCGGGAATTCACAGTCCACACAGATCAACAAAATTTTGTAAGGTCCAATATGCAGGAATTCTGTGTAAAAGGTTTCCTGCTCACCTGTTTATTGTTGCCGGCAAATGTTGATCAGTGAGTCCGTTCACTCCCGACTGGAATCCAACTCAGAATTCAGCCAATTCCGAAGGTCACGGCACCAAGTTGTTATACCCCAGTTCTTTTATTGGACAGATCTGAATAACAAAGGAGTCCGTCTTTCTCGATTTTAGTGCTGGTTTATTTACAAATATATATATATATACAAAAGGATTACAGAACACAACCCAGGGCTCCCTCCTTCAGACAAGCTGCTGGAGAAAGAGAGCAGAAAAAAAAGAGATCCCAGAAACACAGAGTCTAATACATTTATAAGTTTTGGGCTAACCCCTTACACAGATGAAGTCCGTCCAGCAGACTCCATCTCTTATCTAGCACTCCACAGGCTTGGAGCAGCTGCGTATTACGTAGTCATAACAAAATGAAGAATTCCGTGTGTGTGTTGTTGTTACGTGGTGTAATTAAAACAATCATTCAGACATAAATCTAACACAAGATTAATACAAGAAAACAATTGGTGTCATGGCTTACTGCTAACCTTGAAACAGAGCAGACTAGAGCAGACTAAACTTACTAAACTGCATTAATAACACATTAAAGTCTAATAATTATCTGACTGATTTATTAATTTCTAACAGAAGCACGAGAAGTGAAGACAAGAGGGGACTGTTTAAAATCAACAGAAAGTTTACTAGAAGTCTGATCACAGGTTGAGTCTTGCAGCGCTGGATTCAGAGAGACAGAGCTCCCACAGGAAAACTGGCTTCTGAATCCCAAGTTATGTTTTTACAATACATTTATATTCTTGGGCTAGGTCCGCCCCAGACAAAGGTACAACAATTCATGCTGAAATGTGATCAATGTGATCAAAACCAGGTGTGTGTGTGTGTGTGTGTGTTGTGATGTGATTTTCCAGGCGGCAACTGAACAATGGGTCATCTGCACTGTAGACCACCTATCTGTGTAATCCAATTACATGACAAAGCAGGACCTCATGAATACAAACACTATGTCTACACAGAAGTTAAAGTAGTCAATTTCTACTTCAGTATCACTTGACTCTCATCAATACAATTGGAAGATATATATGCAAGGAAAATAAATGTATTAAAATAACCAAAGCTCAGTAGTTCTGGACAATCATCAATACAGTTTTAACATGTATAAGTAAGGAAAGTAAAGGTATGAAAAGTAACTAAAAGACAATGAAGAACTGAAAAGTAACTAATTGTTATAAAGTAACTAAATGGACTGTACTTATATAGTACATTTTTCATAGTGTGTTGCACTGGCCAAAGCACTTTACAGGAGATCATACACCATTCACCCATTCACGCACCGATGACGACAAGGCTGCCACACAACGGCGCTAGTCAAGCCACTAACTTGCTGGTGAGGAGGAGACTTGGCCTACCTCGTGAGCCACAGCCACCCCAACTAGAGCCTATAAGAATCAAATCTTACAATTTATTTATTTGTTTTTAAACTAAGGGCTTTATGTCAGTTTTACATATTTTTCAGGTCTTGCAATTTCCTGTGTTTGTATCTGTCTGTGTTTTAACTCTGATGAAGGGGAGAGCCCTGTCCTGTATCAGAAGAAGGCAAATAATGTTTGTGAAGGACTCTGTTTAAACACCTGCTATTTTCCGCTGGTTTTTGTCTTGGTCCTCTTTGGTATTACAGCCTCCATCGTTAGTGTCAGCTCACCTCAACTTTCTCCACAACTCAGACCAGATCAGATCATAAGTAAAGGCTCTGTTCTATTATAAAGCCACGTCCGGTTCTTTCAAACCAGGAACTCAGTGAGACGAAGCGGACCACTTGAGTATATAAAAAAATATAACCGTGCTGGTTTATTCAAAGGGTCACAGGCAAGAATTAACATTACACGTCCAGGCATCTTCCACCCCCAAAGCTGCTCGCAGGCAGCCCGGAAGAAGAAAAGACCCCGAACCTAATAGCCTATACAATTTAATCACTTCGTTGGGCTAGCCCCAGTGAATGTTGATTATGTGGTGTGTATCTAAAAACATACAGGACATTCAGGGACATGTCCGAACAGTAAGCCTCGGAAAATGTTATGATTAAGATTACGGCTGGGCATATCATTCTACTAGCAATATTCATCCTGCCTGCAGACTCTTCAATCTAGTTGACCTTGGGGCCCACATGCAGCCTGCAGCAAGCTCATGACAATGAACTAAGCATTTAACAGCCTGAGCTAGACATTCTGGCTACACTAACATTTTCTAATACAACAGATCTCTAATCAATATCTATCTAACTAAGAAAATACCTAACATAAGAAAACATTTATAAAATGTACATTATAAACATGAACTGCCACAGAAGATCATTTGCACAGGGCACTACAGCACAAATTAGATGAGCACATCGCAGATCAGGACAAGGTGGAGCATAGCAACTCAACAACATTATTGTGTAACGTTAACGTTATATAAATTTTGTCTAATAGTAAAAAAATAACCACTCTAGTGATACATATAGCCAAAACACCTACACACATGTATCCACCAACAACGTAAAGCTGCAAAAAGACGTTTGATAGACACAGCAAACAGCATATCTGGCCCTACTCACCCCAGGTGCGAGCTAAGCTAGATTGCAACGCGTGAAAGTTTGCGCATGAGCTAATACAATTTCCAGTAGTAATGATCATACACTAATGCTGTTTGGCTAATGTTATCAGCAATAGCCTGGGCAATTTACCTATTCAACATCATATGTGGCACCACACAAATTTTACAGCTCAAGCTAGTTATCTGGCTAACGTTACCTACTGTAAGCTTACTTGTTTGAACTAAGCTTAATGATGCTGTCAGCTAACATTATTATTTTCAGTTCACTTTAAGATTAAGAATTATCAGACTATATTAACACAATGTAACATTAACATCTTAGGCCACGTTCACACTGCAGGCTGAAGAGGCTAAAATTCGATCCTTTTTGCCCAAATGTGACCCATATCCGAATTCCTTATGACAGTGTGAACAGCACAAATCTGATTTTTTGAAATCAGGCCCAGGCCACTTTCATATGTGGTCCTAAATCGGATACATATCCGATGTTTTGCAATGCGACTTCAGTTTGAACGGCCAGGTCGCATTTCATGTGATTTTTATGTCATTGAAATGCGACAGACGTCACAATTCTGCACTGGAGGAGGCGAGGCCATAAGCAATATTTGTGCTCTCTTTCTTCTTGATATTCTTATTATTATTTCTTTATTTCAATTGCACATTAACTGGTACATCGCTACGGACATGCTATCACGAGAGCCGCATCCATTTTTATTTTCGCAAACACAGTACGCTGCGTCTGACGTCACGTCCTCTTCTGCGCATGCGGGTCACCTCAGGGCCGTATACTGTTCACACATGAAACAGATGGCAGTCGCATTTAAATGACAGTGTGAACAACAGCACAAAAAATCGGATTTCGGCAAAAAATCCGATCTGCGCATTAAGACCTGCAGTGTGAACGTAGTCTTAGTAACGTTACCTACAATGAAATGGCGGACATAATTTTTTTTTTTAAAAAGATCAAAGCGCACGACGTCATTATGACGTCAGTATTTGGTTAACCATATGCTCCCTTTGGGTTAGTCTTCTATTATTTCAGAGAAGCGTTGAACAGTACATAGCGTTATACAAGAACTCTTTTGTATTTTATTGTAAGTTGCAATGGCTCAATTCAACAATTTTGGGCATGTTTCATTGATGAGGGACAGGGTGCTTCACCTAACACAAATTATTCATGAGATTCCGGAGCAAATGAATCTATGCCAAGTATTAGTGAGAGCTGCAGGAGCTCAGTTCATCATTTATGGTGATGTTTCAGAGTTGATGGACAGGGGGCTTCACCTAAGGCGAATTATTGGTGAGACTCGGGACCAGATGGATCTATTTTACATACTTTGGGGATATGCAATGGCTCAGCTCAACGCTTATGGTTATGTTTCATAGAGAAGGGACAGGGTACCTCAACTAAGGCAAATTAATATTCTTGAGGTTGAGGAGTACCTGAATCAA
Organism: Monopterus albus; assembly: GCF_001952655.1. Lineage (NCBI taxonomy): Eukaryota > Metazoa > Chordata > Actinopteri > Synbranchiformes > Synbranchidae > Monopterus > Monopterus albus. The sequence goes on from NW_018128434.1 coordinate 74,704, forward strand.
ATCCAAGCAAATATGTATCGTATCAGAGCAAGACTGATGGGAATTAATTTGTTCACTACAAACATATTGGCTGAGTATGAAGCTCAACCTGCCAGGTGGTACAGGGTGGAGAATCAGCCACTAAGACTTAGGCCGCAAAGACTCTGGCTGCAGTTGTTCAGCATGTCTAGGTACAGCCTGGAGACTCATCTTGAAGTCTTAGGCTTCAGGTTGAGGCTCGAGGTCCTGTGGCCAAGGCTTCGTAGACCTAGATTCAGATTGGTGTCTCAGGCTGGACACTCAGGCCCAATGTTCAGGCTGGAACTTCAAGCGGGAGGTTTGGGCAATGTGGCTCCAGATGGAGGCTCAGGCTCAATGTCCACTCTGCAGGGTCCGTGGTCAAGGTTCAGGCTGAATGCTCGTGCTGGAGGCTCATGGTGGAGGGTCATGCTGGAGGCCCGAAATGGAGGTGTTGCTCCCCAGGCCCCGCTGCCAGGGCTCCTGTGGCGGGGCTTCCCAGAGAGGCACCAGCTGCCATTTTACCTCCACCTGCTGATGGTCCAGCCGCCTTCTTACCTCTGCCTCCCGAGGATACTCCTGGCGCCAATAACCCTCCTGACAATAACCATCCTGACGATAACCCTGCTGACGCTACGCAGCAGAGGCCCTGACCGCGGAGGCTGCACTTGCTTAGGCTGCACTTGCTTAGGCTGCCCAGAATGTGGCTGCGCAGAATGCACAGATGGTGGCAGCGCTGACAGAGGCTGCACAGACAGTGGATGCCGAGGCTGCATCTACGTCTGCTGACATTATGCTGCCAAGGCAACGCCACCGAGTGATCCTAATGGATGATAATTTTCTGTGGGACTATTGTATAGGTATTGATGGATCTTCTAAAAAAAGAAAAGCTGTTTTATATTTGACAGGCTGGGTGGCACGGGGCGCAGTGGATAGCGCTGTCACCTCACAGCAGGAAGGTTCCGGTTTTGAGCCTGGGCTAACTCGGTACCTTTCTGTGTGGAGTTTGCATGTTCTCCCCGTGCCTGCGTGGGTTCCCTCCGGGTGCTCCGGCTTCTTCCCACATACCAAAGACATGCAGCTTAGGCTGATTGGCGACTCTAAATTGCCTGTACCAGAAGCCAACCAGAATCCTTGGATAAACAGTCAGGTATGCCACATGCTGTGTGCTCACTCTATGGCATTCAGCAATGAGACGGAGTACAAAGCTGTGAAGTACAGACTGAGGAAAGCCATCACAGTGACCTAGAGGCAGTACAGGGAGAACCTGAATGTCTTCTATTCTACTGCTGACTCCAGGCAGATGTGGCAGGGCCTGCAGCACATCACAGACTACAGGACCACCATCAGCATCATCAGCTCCACAGACAGCCTGCCGGATGACCTCAACACCTTCTACACTGCTTTAAGACCTACAGCTACAGCACAGGGAGGAGGCACACACACCCCTGGACCACTCAGTTTGTTGACATTATTGTCAGTTCTTCAGTGTTGTCAAAGTGCAGTTGGCCCCTGCATATACAAACTACAGAAACAGTCTCATGCTCAGTGTTCTCCCTGTGCCTGCATGGGTTCTCTCCGGGTGCTCCGGCTTTCTCCCACACACAAAAGACATGCAGCTTAGGTTGACTGGTGATTCTAAATTGCCCGTACACTGAACCTCTGACAGATACCAACCTGAAAAAGACCTTGAAGGGCTCAGACATATACATTATTAACACTGGTGTTGAGAGAATGCATCTTTATGCAGTAGACGACCACAGCACCACATTTTTAATATACTGTATATTGTAACAGTATACAATAAAGACACATTATGAATTGAACCTTGATACTGGTTTTGTAGCTGTTAATGTTTGTTACATTTGTTTCATTTGTACTAAAAATATTAGAAGTCCCCAGTGTTAGTCTACAGTTGGTCCTTTAGGTTTCATAGACATTAAGATCACAAAAATCGAAACTAAAAACCTACTAAAATGGTTTTATGAACTGCATTATCTATTTACAAATCCCACGATGCCTCTGTTGTCAACAATCATGATTTTGATGTAGGGTGTATGTGTACTGTGTACAGAAAGCGCACTGATTATTAAATGGTCATCTGGCTGCTTAGCAATATTCTTCACTGCTGGTGACTCCTCTGCATGCAAGTCCGAGGAGGCCCTCTGTGTTGCAGCTGCGTGTCCCTCCACTACAGTTGGACAAGGCAGACCAGCATAATAATCATAATCACAAGAATAATCACCTTTTTATTGGTCAAGTATGTTACACACAAGGAATTTGTTTCCGGTACAGAACCGATGGCAGCCATCTGCAGCCACCTCTGCCGATGGCTCTAACCATCGGGGGCAACGGGAGGGTTCAGTGTCTTGCCCAAGGACACTTTGACACGTGGACTGCTGGCACCGACATTTGAACCTTCAACCTTCTGGTTGGGAGACGACTGCTCTACCTACCGCACCACTGTCACCTCCCCTCTGCTTGCCTAGTTAGTTACCTTCCTGATTAACATCAGGTCTTTTAATAAACATAAACAACAAGAGTGAAGAAATGTCCAGGGTGATGTCTTTCACTGTCTTGTTTTGTTCAACAGTTTAATGACTACCACTAAATCCTCACCTCTGGGAGGATGGAACATGAGAACGTTTTATGTTCTTCATTATTTTCACTTTAAAAATGGCCAGATTAATAAATTATCAGAATAGTTGATGATTTTTTTTCTGTCAAGCAACTAATAGATTAACCAACTAATTGTTTCAGCCTGCTGTTCTTGAAGATTCACATCTTGGAGCTGAGAACCACAGACTGGGCAGAAAGTGCTGGTTTTTGGTCTTTTCATGGGATTTGCTGACTGAGAAAACTACAGAATATCAGTTGGTCAACTGATGGATTGTGGCAGTAGAGATAGAGATAGAACACATGGGGAGATAGAGAGGCATATAACAGGCAACAAGGGCCCCTCGTCCAGGACCTTACAGTAATGTGCCTTTACCCATCAGGCCCCATAAAAGCCTTTTCATTTTTTTTCATAGTCTGTAAAAAGAATCATCAGAAGTAGAAATGGACGGGTCTGATGGGACCTGAAACAACAATCTGAGGATGCATTTACATTTTAAATTCATTGTGTCCACTGATTGTTTCAGAGACGCTACAGGTGATGCTGCCAGTGCTTCTAACAAGAATCGGTTTTACAGCAGGAAAACTGTCAAACCCAGAAGTGTTTTCATCAACATGATGTCTAAGTGTCCAACAGTGACGTTCTAAACCTAATGACAGCGAGTCTGGATGCTTGGAAGTCAGTCACACATAAGTGTTTACTTGAGGAGGCAGCTAAAGTTTCAGTCTAGAGGGTGAGCTCTCACCGAATAACAGTGCATTGCTTACAGAGACAGAGGATTTACTGTGGCAGATGGGGCGGGAGTGTCTTCTATCAACAAATACCTTGTGTCATGAAAATTACATTATTAAATATGTTTTAAACTGTGTTCTAATCAATATATTAACCAACATATGCTATTCAATGGATTTTAACCTTTCAGAACAGACTACAGATCACAGGGACCTGTGAGACACTGCTTGTGTGAACTGAAGGAAATGTTTTATCTTTGTTTTCAGTACTGTTAGAAATTAATAAATTAGTCCTAGGGTGGCATTCCAGACTTAAAGGAGCCATCCATAAACTCTTTCCTGTCATATATTGTGAAGATGAATGGACAACATATTGTTTATCGTCTGAGGGGTTATCAGGGCAAAGCCTCTCAAGTTCACTTTTCCTGTTTGAATTTTCTTTTCTACTTGATTAACGCCTGGAATGCGTCTTTAGGGAGTTCCCTTTGTACTATATATTGTGATGTTTAGACTAGCTTATTCAGACAACTCTGTATGCCTATGCTGACTTGTCTCCTTGCTGCAAGTAAACCAATGCACTAAAATCGAGAAAGATGGACTCCTTCTTTACTCAGATCTGTCCAGTAAAAGAACTGGGGTATAACAACTTGGTGCCGTGACCTTCGGAATTGGCTGAATTCTGAGTTGGATTCCAGTCGGGAGTGAACGGACTCACTGATCAGTACTCTATGTGTTGTTATACAGTATGTTCAGCTGGGATGGTGTTCCAGACTTAAAGGAGCCAGCCATAAACCCTTTCCTGCCTTATATTGTGACGATGAATGGACAACATATTGTTTATCGCCTGAGGGGTTATCAGGGCAAAGCCTCTCAAGTTCACTTTTCCTTTTGAATCTTCTTTTCAACTTGATTAAGGCCTGGAATGCATCTTTAGGGAGTTCCCTTTGTCCTATATATTGTGATGTTTAGACTAGCTTATTCAGACAACTCTCTATGCCTATGTTGACTTGTCTCCTTGCTGCAAGTAAACCAATCTCTTATTGAAAGATTGCAGTGACTTCGTGGCTTCTTTTGAAAATTCTTTTAACACCTTGTTATTGTCCTTCTGCTTCCACCTCTCTTTTCCTTGAGGGCATGTTTTCATCAGCTATGTATGCGTAAGTATTCTGGATGGATTATGAGACACTGGAACATTCCACAAATCTAACAAGAGTTTGTGTCTCTCTCAGTTTGTTTTGCTTTCTGAGGTTGTTTTGCACATTAATTTTGTTGTATTGTGTCTTTGTCAATGTTTTTCATCTCATTTTAATTATTTTACAGTTTTTATAGTTCTGGACACTTGTTTTGTGAGTGTTGCTGCTGACAGCCACTTCACACAGAGGCCCTGGTCCAGGGGCCCTGAAAGTGTGCACGGTGGGGCCGTTCAGTAAAGGCCAGTTCATACATTCCACATACTGTTGTACAAATGGGGGGAGGCATATGAGTTCAGTTTCACACTTCCTGTCCGCGTATGCTCTGGTGCACATGCCGTTGGGGCTTTTTGTCAAGTTGAAAGTTTGTGCACACAAATTTTTTGGCTGAACCCAGATGACCACACAGCATCCTTGCAGACCAGAGATGATGATGAAGTTTACATCAGTGGACCGTAACAAAGGTGTGGAAAGTATGAACTGGCCCTAATCCATCTATGGTTAGTACAGATGTTTAAACAGCTACAAAGAGCAAGCGGTAGGCATCTGCGTCCCCGAGTCTCTGCTGGATGGTCTGTACATTGTGCAGCAAAGCATTTAAAGCCTTCACCTCCATGGCTGAGCATTTTGTTTGATTGGAGATAGTCTTGTTTGCTGCATGAACAACTGCAGCAGCTGTCGGCCTCTCCCAGTTTGTTTGGTTTCTAACCCATCCATCCATCTTCCTCCGCTTATCCAGAGCCGGGTCGCAGGGGCAGCAGTCTTAACAAAGATGCCCAGACTTCCCTCTCTCCAGACACTTCTTCCAGCTCCTCCGGGGGGATGCCGAGGCGTTCCCAGGCCAGCCGAGCGACA
>NW_018128434.1:80187-83373 GCF_001952655.1 Monopterus albus
GGTTCTACTCTGAGCTCCTCCCGGGTGACCGAGCTCCTCACCCTATCTCTAAGGGTGCGCCCCGCCGCCCTGCGGAGGAAGCTCATTTCAGCCGCCTGTATCTGGGATCTTGCCCTTTCGGTCATGACCCAAAGCTCCCATCTCCATAGGTGAGAGCAGGACCATAGATTGACCGGTAAATCCAGAGCTTCACCTTGCAGCTCAGCTCCTTCTTCACCATGACAGACAGGTACATCAACCGCATTACTGCAGAAGCTGCACCGATCCGCCTGTCAATCTCCCGTTCCATCAATCCCTCACTCGTGAACAAGACCCCAAGATACTTGAACTCCTCCACTTGAGGCAGGAACTCTCCACCAACCCGAAGGGAACAAGCCACCCTTTTCCGATTGAGAACCATGGCCTTGGACTTGGAGGTGCTGATTCTCATCCCAGCCGCTTCACACACAGCTGCAAACCGTCCCAGTGCACGCTGGAGGTCCTGGTTTGATGGAGCCAACAGGACAACATGATCCGCAAAAAGCAGAGACGAGAGACGACGTTTGTAACACTACCTCCATTCTCTATTGGAACATTATGTAGTGTGCAGCAGTGATCATAAGCATTTTGCACTAGTTGATCTAGAATATGAGGCTCACCAAAGCCCACACATTCTCAAGCTGGTTCTGTTTTATAAAGGGAAATTTGCATGAGGGATGTATGTGCACAGTTTTATGAAGCTATGTTTTTGCTGTAGCTTTTCCTGGCTTTGCACACATGCACACTTTGGCACGGATCCTGCACACTGCTCTGTAAATTAGGGACCTGAACTGTAAATAGGCTGGATGCTGGCCCTTGCCACTCTTCTCATTAAATAAAGCAGATTCTGATTCATTACTCTGAGAAGTATTATATGAGTGCACAAGCACAGAATGTCAAAATGTTCTAACTGATCTTTATGCCAGGATCAGTCCATGTGAAGTTTTTGCCTATTGAGATGATGATTGTGCCAGGAAAGGTCAGCAGCTGCTTGAACATGAAGTGACGCCCTCATTGCTGTCACCTTTAGAGTCCCAAAGAAGTGAAATTACCCAGTCGTTTATAATTCAATTCCATTTTATCTGTATAGCAACAAATCGTAGCAAAGATCATCCCAGGGCACTTTAAATGGTAAGGTCTATATCACTTATCCTGATGAGGGTCGCAGGGCGGCTAGAGCCAATCCCAGCTGATTTTGGGCAAGAGGCGGGGTCCACCCTGGAAAGGTCGCCAGCTATTCAAAGGGCTAGTACTACTATTGTTATTTAGAAAACCCCAGCAAATCCCCCTTGAGTAGCATTTGTCAACAGGGGGGAAGAAAACCTCCCTTTAATGGAAGAAACCTCTGATAGACCCAGGCTCTTGGTGGGCGGCCTTCTGCCTTGAGTGGTTGGAGCGACAGGAGGCATTGTGTGTGGAGTCATTCAAGTTCCTGGTTACCAGCATATCCAGGAACCTGAAGTAGGACATGGGCATGGGCTCTAACATCAAGAGAGCACAGCTGAGGATGTTCTTTCTGTGGTAGCTCAAGAAATACAATCCACCACAGGCCCTGATGATCCGGTTCTACACAGTGATCGAGTCCATCCTCACCTCATCAATCATCATCTGGTTTGAGTCCTCCATCGCACAGGAATTGGCCAAATTCCAAGGCGTAGTCAGAACAGTGGAAGGGATCAGTGGCTGTAGTAGAACTACAGCAGCAGGGTCACAAAGCCCACTGGAAAGATTGTTGCTGATTCATCTCATCCTGCCTCTTCCATCTACTCCCATCTGAAAGAAGATTCACTGTCACTGAGACCAGCAAAAAAAGACATGCCAACAGTTTCTTTTACATATTAACTGCAGCACTCCTTCTGCACCTTAAGCAAAAACCACACACTATAACCAAAAATATCAAGATCCTTTATTGTAGCCCTTTTTATTTATTCTAATATATCTTTGCAAAATAGTATAAGTCAATATAACTTAATAATATATTGTTAATAACCATACAGGAAATGATAAGTATCCTCAAACTTTGCTCATGGGCCTACCCAAAACACACCCCAAACTCTTGGCCTCTCCACCGGCTTTTAGATCCACTCTTTTAGCTTATTACATGTATTGTAGTTTCACTTTTACTGATTTCTTACTTTCTCTTAAATACTTCTAAATAATAGTACCTACCCAGGAAGCTTTCAAATGCTATCTTGGTCGTCGTTTACTCCCAGCAACCGCGTGTGACATCCACTCTGTTACCGTGAGACTCCACACTGAATGTTTTTGTTATTCTGATTCTTAGTGGCTCTGGCATTTTACAGCATCCTTATCAACCGGGTATTATTTAGACTGTTCTGGTAACAGCAAGGTTACTGTCTACTGTGCCCCCTGATGAAAATAAAATATACATTAATGTCAAAATAAGCCTCGTGATTTTAGATATCAATCATTTAACATGGGATGAATTTTGGATCAATATTTCAGGATCAATCCACACATCACTACTGTGGAGGTGACCTCCTGACAGCAAGAAAAGATTTTTGTTGTTGTTTTAGGAAACAACATGAAATAGTTGAAGAGAACAGGGTGTGCAGCTGTTCAACAACATTTCACAGACATGGTGCACAAAACGAATCTCCCTCTGGCACATGGGCAGTCAGCGCACTCGCAGTGTGGACAGTGGACTCAGAGTTCAGGCTGCACCTGGATGTCCGCACAGGGTCAGCGCAGACCCTCAGGGAGTTTGGCAGATGACAAAATTTACATTATGTGGACACGGAAAATATGAAAAACCTTAAATACTTTTCACAGTAAGTATCCCCAACAAACCTCCTGTGTGGTGAACAGGTGGCTGGTGCTTCAGGAACATACCACAAATGGTTTACTGGTTAAAGGTCAAGGTCAAAATGTTTATTTGTCATATGCACAATTAGGAAATGTGTTTCCCTGTACAATGAAATTCTTACTTTGCCGTCCACATGAATGCCACAAAATACAAATGAAATATAAAGTAGATAAATAAGTAACACAAAATCTAAGGCACTTTAAATATACGCAGTCTGTCTACTGACAGTTTTATTATTTGAAACTATAGCTACTAACATTTTTATGCTATTAAATGTTGGCACACATAGATTTTGTCTGCTGGGAAGTAACAGAAGCCAGAGGGTAGGGAGGTGAACAGTC
>NW_018128434.1:84481-84980 GCF_001952655.1 Monopterus albus
AGACTTTTTACAAAACTTTCCACACCCAGAGATGCAGCTTTCAAGACAAGTTATGTCATACCCCACAAAATCGCCAGAAAAAATAAGCCGTTTTCTGACGGAGAGTTTATTAAAGAGTGTTTGTTGGAGTCTGCAGCACTAATATGCCCGGAGAAAGATGGCGCATATGAGAACGTCCCCTATTCCGACGCACTGTGACGAGGAGGGTTGAGGACATTGCAGGAAATCTTTGTGTCAGGTCCGCTTTGCGCAACCTGCCTCTCTGTCTTTTCCGCTCTCTTGCTTTTCTCTTTTTTTGGGGGGGGATCCGCGTCTCAGCTGTGCCGCCTTGGCAATTAGTGACTCGTGGTTTGGATCGCACAACTGAGACGCGTTAGTTCATTAGTTCTTTTCTTATTTAAACCTAGGGCAGACACTCCGTCGTGGCCGGAGCATTATGAAGAGGCAACTATACTAATGATATTGTGACGACCGCTAGCTAGGTTGAGAGGAGCTTGCC
>NW_018128434.1:87893-88546 GCF_001952655.1 Monopterus albus
CCTCTTATCTCCTCCCGCCCCTGTTCCTCCCCCCATCCCACATTGGCCAGAACAGCCGCTTCACCGTCAAACAACGGCGGTAACCAATACATGCAACAGTTTTCACAACAGTGTCAACCCACTTTGCACACAACAGAACACACGAACATTTGCGACCGGTCAGGGTCGCCACAATATGAAGAGTTTTGTTATACGCACGCTTACTTTCATGCTGACAGTTCCTGTGCGATTGATTGTTCTCGTACCATGGGTTTTGCCACAAGGTATGTGAGTTATGCAACGCTGACAGTTCCTGTGCGTTGCCAATTTACATACGTGGTGTTCTTTTTGTTTGTGGCTGCTGTACGTATCTGACGGTGATCTTTCCAGCCGTGGGTACCTGACAGCTAGTGCTACACCTGCCATACCTGGAATTCTTTGTTTTCTGCTACTCATCTGCCATCCTTCGTCTTCTTCTCTGCTCGTCCTGGTCTCCTCAACCATCTCCACCCTGCGCCTGGTTCAGTATTATTCATTGACTCTCTTATGTTGTTACTTTGTGTTCTTTTTCCAGTAAACCACCGGTTTTCCACTAGCACCTGGGTCAGCACACTTGAGTCCAACCCCAGTTATCCCATACCCTCCTGGGGCCCCGTTTCAAGAAGGAGGTTTTG
>NW_018128435.1:0-1240 GCF_001952655.1 Monopterus albus
TGCTAAAAGGCACAGCTTTATTGCAATGTTATATTCTTGAAGAACCTGGCTGAACATAAAGTTTGTCTCTTTAAACTGCAGTTTGTACAAATTAAAGTTACATTTCTGGGTCATGTGATCACAGTTGAGGGCAATCCCTCTCACCTAAAGTAGTTGAAGCTATCCAGCAGCTTCCAAAACCACTCAGAAAAGCTAATGATGTCCTTTCTGGGCATGTGCTCCTACTGTAGGAATTTCCTCCAGCATTATGTTGTATTGGAGTCCCCAGTCAGTGCACTGATTCATGGAAAAGGCCTTCAATCTTATGATCAAGTGACATGGACTCTAGATGCTGAAAAAGCTTTCACTGACTTGAAGTTAGCTTTGCAGACCACACTGACACTGGGACTACCTGACTTGACCAGACCTTTCACACAGACTGTGGATGAGAAAAATGCACATATGACATCTGCTCTCTTGCAGGAACAGGGTGGACAACAACGCCCTGTTGCCTATTTCTTTGCTAAACTGGCTGAAGGAAAATCTGTTACCATTTACAATAGTGTAAAACCCTGTCCAGCGTTCTTCCTCAGATTTTCAACAGGTGAAAGCAGCTCTCCCGGCTCCAGCCTCTGAACCTCTACATGATCTGCAGCCAAGGACTGGGTCGTGATAAAGGAGCTCTAGCGGAGACACTGGAAGCCCAAGCGCTGGCAGGAACCATTTTAAGTCCCGATGACAACGCACACAGCAGTTAAGGTAGCAGAAAGAGCAACCTGGATTCACGTCAGCCACTGTAAGAAGGTGCCAGAGCCACCAGAGACGACGGCTAAGCACCCCAACCCAGCACACTCACTCACTCACACACCTTGATTACGTGAGGCTGTGTTGAAACAACACAGCAGCGAAGTGTGAGCCAAGCGCCGCTTCCTGTTGCTCTGATGAAATACACAGAACATACCATGACACACCAGAGAGTACACACACATGAGCTAATGAGCTTAGCCGACGTTGGACCAGCGATGGAACGCTCTTACGTCAGGACCAAGCTGTTGCCATGGACAAAATTGATATGTTTTTCTTTTCTGGTGTCATTGTTAATGTTTAGCATCTTGGGACTTTAGTCAAAGACCAGCCTACACATTATATCCTGAGTTTATTCACAGTAAACACATAAATGCTAATATGTGGTGGAGATTTGCTAACCACATCGTTACAGCTATGGTTATAGCTATGAAATTGAGTAATTGTTATGTGTGCA
>NW_018128435.1:2331-3734 GCF_001952655.1 Monopterus albus
TCTGATCCTGGGTTCTGCTGCCTCCTGGACCCTTTGGCCACTCTATTCCAGGTCAGCCGCTTCAGCTGTTCAAGGATTGTGTCAGGCGGTTTGATGATCTTCACCATGTAGCCTCTCCTAGTCATATCTTCGTTCGCTTCCTCCACCGTGTTGTATATTGTGACTCCATCAGTATACTGTATTTTATCTTCAGTCTGGCCAGGAAGAGGGTCTGAAATTGTACCTGATTTTCTTTCAGAGTTTTGTGCACATCTGCGTAGTCCTTCCGCTTCTTAAGAATGAGAGGAGGGTAGTCATAATCCAATGTTATTTTTTTGGCATTCCAGGTGAACCCTCTTTTTGACCAGGTCTTGCGAAGTATCTGTTCTTTAGTCTTATAACTTAGAAACTTAACGACTATCGAACGTGGAGGAGCCTCATTTGGCGGGGGAGAGCCCAGTGAGCGATGTGCGCGTTCGATGTGGATATCTGACTCGTCCGGCTCCAAGCCTTCCCATAACAGCGTCTCCACAAAAGCGCTCATTGATGGGGAGTCTCGTTCTGCTGACTCTGGCACACCATAAATCCTAATATTCTCTCTTCTAGAACGACTCTCCAACTCTGTTAACTTGTCCTCCAAATTAATGTGTAGCTTCACAAGTTCAGTCACCGCATCCTCCATATTCTGCATCCTCTCCTCCGCTTTCTCTAGTCTACCTTCCACTTCATCCAGTCTGCCGTTCACCTTTGCAAACTCCTCCCTGATGCCTTCCATCTGTTCCTTGTTTTCTTGACGAAAGCCTCTTATTTCTTGCAAAAGTACTTCATGTAACTCGGCAAGTTTGTCGTAGTCTGCCATATTCTCCCCGCCCAAGATACTTTCCAATGTGTCCTCTACAACACAGCCATCTTACACACAGTATAGATACAGGCTTTCATCAATTTGACAGTTCTAGGTGAAAGGTTATCCAATCAGAAGCTTTGTCCCGCCCCCAAGCACCCCCTCCCACAACAGATGTAAATTCCATTCACCCTCCTCTCTCAGGTCAAAGATCACCCCCTCATCACTCCCTCCCCTCCGTGGTCAAAAGTTCATCCCCCTCAGGTTCTCATAGCCCCTCCCTCCATCCTCAGCCCGCACAGTTGTTCTCCCCCGTGACAGATGAATCTAAAAAATAAAGACCAGGTAATGATGCAGTTTGTAATGTTATATAGTGAATAAAACAAATGGTACATAGAAAGTATAGTAGTGATTTGTATATTAAATAGAGTTGAGCTGATATTTAGTTTCAAAAATGAGGAGACAACAGCTATTTTAAAAAAAGACAACCATTATTATTGGGGTTTCTGTTTGTAATGTTATATAGTGAATAAAACAAATGGTGCATAGAAAGTATAGAGTTGACCAGATATTTAGTTTCAAA
>NW_018128435.1:12573-13838 GCF_001952655.1 Monopterus albus
CCAGCCAGTGTTCACCGGGCATGTGTCTAGGATGTGTATTCACTATCAGATACGCTGGTCTGTTGAAAGTGTGTAGAGACAGTTCGTCCGATGCTCACACGCCTTGAAACGCACTACCCAATAAGGGGGATAAAATGTTTTCCAGCTCAAGTCCCTTCATTTTCGTGCTCCTTCCTAATGATCCGTTAGTATATTTCTTTTGGAGTCAATCTCTAAAATCGAGTCGAAGCACGCATAGACTATCATTGTGACTGTGCGGGGGAGGGGGACTCTGAATCTCATCTCGAGCCTCAGAGTGCCAGTTTTCACAGGGGCTAGAGCGCTGATGCCCTGGTGCGGGGCTAGATTGAATGCGAAGAGGGTGTAGCCTTGTTGAAAATCTTTTATATTGAACATTGAGCACATCGAATAATCTTTCAGATGGCGTGATGTGTTTGTAATCAGGTTATAATACTCTCTCACGGAAAGGTTGTTTTCAAACTGAGGCTGAAAGGGTTTTTGCTGGGATCTGCCTCCCATCTTGGCATAATGCCAGGAACTCAAGATCCGCGTGTATAAAGTTAAAGGATTTAGATCGCTCCTCCCTGTAAAGGCCTTATGGTTTACCATAGCCAATGCCACATACTGAGGCAGAGTACTTAGAAAATAATTTTCTTGTGTGCATATCCTGGAATTGGCCGGGATGGAGAAAGTTTTGACATTCACTCTTGAAACTGGGTACAGCCCATTGCTTCTGGTCAGAGCTGAAGAGTGACCTATGCGCACAGCCGGTGACACAGTCACTTTTTTAACCAACAGCGAAGCTCCCAAAATATGCAAACGGTAATCAGCGTTAGCGGGATGCATAAGACAGAAAGAATCGCTGGCTCTTGTGAGCTTAATCTTCAGATCTACAGAGTTTAGCAGCAGTCTCTCGCAGAAAAAAATATCTGCGTGCAGAGGTCCTATCAAGTGAAATTCTTTCGATTCAGCGCTGAATTTTGCTCTCTCCACAAGGCCTTTGTTAGGTCCGTTGTTAATAACCAGAGAATCCATCGCTCCTGAGGTATCTTGATAGAAGAGGCCTGAGCAGAATTGACTTTTCAAGGTTTCAGGGGAATAGTTGAGCAGAGTTTCAACCATTGACCTGTAGGCGTGAGTTGCACTTGACTGGGAAATTAGTCGATCCCCCAAGGTCACATCACACTGGCTGAATATGGTATTCAAAGGATAATTGATGATCCCTACAGGGGCGTCGTTGGCCAAATCCGTTCCATCTGCGTTGG
>NW_018128435.1:14336-15535 GCF_001952655.1 Monopterus albus
ATTGACTTCAGGAGGAAGGGAACTGCTCCACAGCCCCTCTCCATTTTGGGGAGGGATGTGGAGATGGTGCAGGAGTACAAATACTTGGGTGTGACTATCGACAACTGTCTGAACTGGAAAACAAACAGCACATCTGTGTATAAGAAGGCCCGCAGCAGACTCTATTTTTTAAGGAAGCTGAGGTCCTTCAATGTGTGCAATAAGATGCTGGAAATGTTCTATCAGTCTGTCGTTGCTAGTGCCTTGTACTCCTCAGTGGTTTGCTGGGGGAGTAGTATTGCAGCCAGGGACTCCGGAGAGGAGGACATCGAACAAGCCGTTATCAATTATGGATTACCCTGACCATCCTCTCCGATTTGTGCTTGATAGACAGCGGAGCTCCTTCTCTAAAAGATTTAGACAGCTTCATTGCTGTAAAGCACGTTATAGGAAATCCTTCCTGCCTTACTCCATTAATTTGTACAACACATCATCTTGGAGCATTAGACGATTCCTGGATTGAGAGTAGATTTGCATATGTTTCATTCATCATGTGATTATGTATATGTACTTGATTGTGTTGGGTTTGTTTTTAACTTTTAACATATTTATTATTTTGTTTTATATTTTTAGTGAGTTATCTATTCTATTTATTGGTATGTGTGCTTGATATTGAGTGTGAACCGCTGCTGAAACAATGCAATTTCCCAGATTGGGATTAATAAAGTATTTCTCAGTTCTCTCTCTCTCTCTCAGGGGTCGGCTTTGTACAGCATTGCAGTCATTTTTTTCCTACAGGGTCTAAAATGGAGCGTTAGTATCGTTTTCCCGTATCTGAATTGACTGGGGAATTTTGGTCAGATTTAATTTCTACGTATATCGTGTCAATATGATTCTTGGCCAGCTGTAGATAATGTGGAGGGTTGAAACTTTTTGTTATAAAGTCTCCGTAGGCTCCTTCCGTTGTTACGCAGCGTAATAGAGGAGCGAAGGTATCTCCCACAAACGGGTGGCTCACAACATCAGAATAAAGGTAGAGGTGACAAAACCCTGCTTTTAAATCCGCGAGGCGAGGGGACTGTTCCAGGGCCTGTAGAAAACCATCTATCTCTTTCCATGCCTAGTATGTAATTTAAGGGTGCTAAAAATTTTACTTTGTAGCGGCCGCTCCCTGTCCACGTATAAATGCGCCTATATCCGTCATAACTCAGTCTGATGTC
>NW_018128435.1:19866-27248 GCF_001952655.1 Monopterus albus
AAATAGCTGTTGTCTCCTCATTTTTGAAACTAAATATCAGCTCAACTCTATTTAATATACAAATCACTACTATACTTTCTATGTACCATTTGTTTTATTCACTATATAACATTACAAACTGCATCATTACCTGGTCTTTATTTTTTAGATTCATCTGTCACGGGGGAGAACAACTGTGCGGGCTGAGGATGGAGGGAGGGGCTATGAGAACCTGAGGGGGATGAACTTTTGACCACGGAGGGGAGGGAGTGATGAGGGGGTGATCTTTGACCTGAGAGAGGAGGGTGAATGGAATTTACATCTGTTGTGGGAGGGGGTGCTTGGGGGCGGGACAAAGCTTCTGATTGGATAACCTTTCACCTAGAACTGTCAAATCGAGCTTGATGAAAGCCGGTATCTATACTGTGTGTCATCTTGGTGGTGTATCAACCGGAAGTCATAAGCTGTATTTCCATTTACCTTTTAAAATCATTTTAAAGGCAATTACATTAGTTTAGACACAGCACATAGTGACTCATCTTCCATACAGGTGAAGTTATGGATCAAAAGTGACAAAACTGAGTAGACCAATAAATCACTAACTAGTAAGGATAGCTACTCCACAGTAACAACTTGAACACAGATGCTACGCTAAAGCTTATTAATTACTCTGTTACTGCTGCAGATTGTTAGAAAAGTACAAACCAACATTGCCTGCGTATGACAGTGAGGAAACTGCTCACCCTAAGTTTGAGCGGAGCCACGTTCTTTTGTGTGCCGCTCCACAGCTCCATCACCAGGTCACCGTAACACTTGGCCATGTGACCTCGCATCCCAATGGGATTGGTTCTGTAAATGCACCAGCACAGACCAGCTAAAATGATAAGTTCAGAACGATGTTGGCAAGACTGATAACACTAATAATACATGTTAACAGCACCTGTTGAGCTCATAAAGGTATCTCCCTGAGAGGAAGTAGTCTGTGAGAGGCTTGGTGTTGCTCACACACTGGATACTTGAGTTCATGAAGCAGGTGTTGCCAAGGTTACTTAGGCCAGTGGCTCCTTTCTCTGTAGGAACTGGATTGGAAAACAAGGAGAAACTAGAACTTTGCAATTTGTATAAGTCTCTCCTATCATGTTTTGGGTGAACATTATTAAACATTATTCATCCTAGGTTCAACAGGTTGTTGAACCTAGGTTGTAATCTTTATGGGGGACCAGTGGACCTTTTCACAAAACAAACTCAGGTGTGAGTGCATTTGGATCCAAACTGAAGAGGCTACTGCTTCAGCTCTTTTAAAAAGCTGATGGCCTTAACCTTATGTCTGAGCCTATAATGCATCTATAAATATATCCATGTAGCCTAAATATTTATGTACTAGCCTCAGTCCAAGTGCAATAATTGTGGATATCAATATCAAATGCAATTTAATAGTTATCTACCTGCAGTAAATGTTGATTAAATGTGTATTAAACACACTGAAATAACCGCTTCAAGGAATCTCACTTAATCTGACAAACTTTTTCAGAAACTACTTGATCCAAATACTGGAGGTTCAAAAATAGGCCTATTAAATTTGTAAGCTTAAATCACTGATATGATATCAATGAAAAAATAACTGGGAGAACACAACTTCTGAAATCTGTTACCTCCCAACACCCCAAACAAAGATTTTGCCCTTGTGTTGAACAACATATGACTGTTTTGAAGGTATTTCAAAAGTCCTGAAGGTTTATCAATTATATCTAGACAACTCTTCACAACTAAAACCTTATTTTGTTTTGCCAAAATTAGTGTATTAATTATAGGTGAACACTTCTGCATACATTTAAAAAAAACAAAACATCTAACATTCGGCATTCATGCAGAAACATCTGCTCTAAAATATATGAAAATAATATAAAAAGTGACAGAGGGACTTGACATTCTGAACAAACATGTAAGAAAATAACACATCCATACGCAGTATTTCAAGGTGTTAGTGGGGAGAATATTAGCACTGCTGAATGCAGGACTGTCTCCTCCAGGTAAGAGCCAGAGGTACAGCAATGTATCAGGTAGCCCTGTGGGCATTCAATCTCGCCTCGACTATAAAAACTACTACTGCAGTTTCCAAATCACTGTAGTTTGTTGGAGCCTCTTATACATAGCAATTATTGTCTCCCATTTGCCATGCATTTTATGTTCCATGAGTAGATGTGAAACAACTGAAAGACATTCCTTCATGTTAATAACTGTCTGTAACAAAGCAGGTAATATCCACCAATCAGAGCACGTCTCTTCAACATAACGCCTGTCTAAAACTACCAGTCTGTGTGTGTCTGTGAGAGTTCATCTGTACACAGTGAGTTCATCCAGTGTCTTCCAGCTTACCTTTGTGTCTGTCCATCTTACTACTGTTGGCAATGAAAGACATTTCCTCAGGCCAGCTCATGTCTTTGTTTCTGACTGTGGAGAGAGAGATTTCTCTGATTAAACCATATTGCTCCTACTTTCATGTGCCATTATTCACAATTATGTGTTAGCAATGAAAATATATGGCTGTTATAACAAATACAGAAGACAATTCTGAAGAGAAATGAAACAGAAACAGGGAGGTGTTCAATGCCTTCAATAACTAGCTGCTGCTCATCCTGGATCTTCAGACTTTCCAGCATGTGATCTTCATCATCCAGGAGGGTGAGGTAGTTCTGCAGAACCAAGAGGAAACATGCTGAAACTGCGAGTTACTCAATTTACTTTTGGTTTATTGAACTAAGAAATAATTAAGGTACGCTTTATTTTAAAGGCAGCATTTGATGTATTAACTCACTAATGGGGCACTACAGAGAAATATAAGCTACTGGGCCCCTCCCAGACTTATGTTAAGCTGAAAAACCTGGAGCCTCGCAGTACTGTAGTGGTGGAAAGGGGTGAGCAGGGGCCCAGCAGAAAAAGATTACCCTGGGAGCCCCTTAAAGTTTAATCCAGCCAATTTAACACCATACCACAACATAACTGCAGAACATCTGCCTCCATCATCAGTTATTGTTATTCTTGTGAAGTGCTGAATCAAATACTGACTGACAAAAACCTGATATTTCATTACAGCCTAAAGTTGGCTCAATATATCCAAAAAGAGATCTGCTTGTCAAACTCCAATATGAACTAATGGAAAATGTTGTGACAGCTTCATTGCCCACCTCACTGTTATAGAGCCAGAGTCTCATGTCCTCCTCCTTGATGCGGAGTCTCTGAGACATGTAGAGGTGGATATCCTTGATGGTGGCCATGCGGCTGAAGCAGCCTGTGTAGGCCAACACCCTCTTCAAAGGAGTGTTGGGGGATGGCACATTACCTGCCAGGATGTACCAACAGGACAGAAAACTATTTTAGTACAGTTGTTCAATGCTCAGTTCAGGTGTTTTTAATTTTAATGTGCGTTCATTACTCTTCTTCATAGCTAAAAGACAATAACTAATTTAACATCCTTCTGTACTCTAAAGTACTCTCCTTATTTCCCTTACGGGGGGGGGGGGCATTACTGACAGCAGGTAGTCAGATGGCTCATGTTAGGGAGTGGAAATGGTATGATCCACTGTAGGGGTCTTTAACTGGAAGGTTGAAGGTTTGAATCTTGGTGCCTGCAGTATACATGTCGAAATGTCCTTGGGCAAAACACTGAAGTTACCCATGATGGCGGTGCGTATGCACGCAGCAGCCCAGGGCCCTTGGCTCCAAGCAAAATTTTGTTGCATGTGTCACAATGTTACAATGACAATAAATAAAGCTTCTAAGCCTTAAAACATTTGTTGTTGCTTCTGCAGGGAGCTCAGGTCTGTTTCTGGTGGAGCTACCCCTACTCCCCTCCACCCCACAGTACCTGACAGAAACCTCCTAAACTGTCCATACTGACTTCAGCTTTTGGTCACATCGTCCTGCTCCCATCATCTGCTCTCGTCAGCTGTCCAGGTGAGACACAGTGCATCTCAAATGAGTCAATAGAGATGGCAGAAAAGAGGCCAGTTGGCAGCTAGTGAGGAGTGCCGGTACGCAAGAAAAAGTCCCGGAATGCAAAAGAATAAAATGCATACCGGTGTGTACTGGCCCACTTCAAGCACTGGTCTCAATGGAAAATAAACCAAAATATGTTGTAAAATGTTTCTATGGTAACCACATTTTTTGGTCTTATGCACAAGCTTAAAGATGCAAACAATCAGTGATATATAATTAACCCATGTGAACATGCATACCAGCCACAGCATTCTAGTGACTGAGCATTAGTTGTAAGAAAGCAGCAAGAAAGGGCTATTCTTGATTGGTCAATCAACTTAGTGGATTTAGTGGACTCAAGATAGGATTAAATTAAATACAAATCATTCAATATTAGTCCTGTTAAATCACTGCAAAAGCTTCACTTTATTGATCATTTTAATCTGGGATTCTTAAATGGTACAACATGTAATCACCATAATGCACTCTTATCTATCAATGCAGACTTGCCATTCAATTATACAACCGAATGAACCATGCTCTGAACTTGTTTGAGGGCTCCACTCGTCTCATATTCTGTGGAATATGAGTTGTATATAGATCTATCTGAAACATTTGTTGAACAATGCCTTTGAACTGTTGCAAACACTACAGCCTTTAATAAACCCCACCATCTGTATGGAAACATGAAGAAATGAGATATTTGGGTGCGACTAATAAAGCTCCTGTGAATACAATATTTTACTTCTGCCATAATCCATTACAGAAGATTTGAATAGATGTCCCCCCTTCCTTTATGCTGATGGTGCAGAGTTCAAATCTTGAACATGAAGAGTTTCCCAAAATTATCATTTTAAATTTCTGCCGTTAATTTGTTTGACGATTAAATGTGGACTGCAAAATAATGGTTTTCTCTATTTCTGTGGAAAGGGGACAAACAAGGGATTAAACAGAAAAAGACTACACTTCCCAGAGGAAGTGGACAATGGGGTGTACCAGATGTCTATTTGTACTACCTTGCAATTAATTTTAGATTCCTCTTAAAGGAAAGTAATAAGTAAACTTCTCTATGGTCATTGCAGGATTATCCAGATCTGCCAACAAAACTCAATAGTAATTTAATAAAAAAAGACTCATGGCTGTATTAGCTCAAAAGGGTGCTTCTACTAAATACTGAACAAAGGGTCTGAATACTTATGACCATGTGATATTTCAGTTTTTCTTTTTTAATAAATCTGCGAAAATGTCAAAAATTCTGTGTTTTTCTGTCAATATGGGGTGCTGTGTGTACATTAATGAGGAAAAAAATGAACTTAAATGATTTTAGCATATGGCTGCAATATAACAAAGAGTGAAAAATTTAAGGGGGTCTGAATATTTTCCGTACCCACTGTATGTACGTATACAGGTGGATGTGTGCGAAGATGGATGCATGGGTGTTAAATTACTGGTAGTCTTGTATGTTTGACACACATGTTGTTTGACACTCGGCATTGTTGGTCGTCTGTGCTGTCATTTGTTTGTGATTTAAATGTGAGCTCACCAAAGTATATTCTTATTAACTATGAAATGGCAATAAAGCATTGAACTGAAGTTAACTGAAGTTAAGTTGAACTGATATTGCTAAGAGTAAACAAACAAAAAAAAGGATCTACTGTATTTGTAACACAAAATCTACACTTTCAAAATGATGTAAAAGCACTTTGGCTTTAGCAGCTTTGTGGCCTTTTTTATGTGGTAAATGATTTTATTATTGGAAAATGGTGAAAAACTGAAAACCAGAATGCAAACCATCTTTCAGTTTATTTGGGTCAGGCTAAAAAAGTTTATGAGTTCACAGACTGAAGTAATGTAGTTGGTGAGTCGCTGCTGCTCAGACACAGTGTGAGTCATGTTGGAAACCAAAGCTCCCCTGGGGCCTCAGGGCTACACTGTGGCCTGCAACCTGACACAGCTGACCTGATTGGGACAGCAATCTCATGCTGCGTGCTGATGCCATCCCATGGATGGATCCAATATTTATGTATTTACATCAAAAAGCATGAGCCTTATTGACTATATCGTAAAATGAATTCTAATATCAAATACTAACAGATGAGTACAGCTATACCTGAAATTTTAAGGTCCCAACTCTCTGGCTGTTCCAGTTATTTTTTACAGTTTAAAAGTCTGTTGTATTTGCCCAAGCAGCAACTTCTGAGGCTGACAAATGAAGCAAGTTAAGTGCCAAAACCTGTAGTTCCTCAAACAACCACTTGAGGCTGGCTCCAAAAGGACTCCCATGTTAAAATGCCCAACTTTACAGCAGGAAGAAACATGTTTCCAGCCTGGTACAAAAACAGTTTTGGTCTCTATAGCGAATTTCCCCTTCCATGACAACTGTACAGGGGGTGAGTTTTTATATAACAAGCCTATTTAAATTATAATGAGACTGAAAGTTAATCATAATTAAGGGTGTGACAGTTTAAAGAGCCCATGGCATGCTTTTCCTTGTTTTCTGTCTACAATGTTACAACGGTGAATTATCATCTTAGACGTGACCTAAAGCACAAAAAATGAGGCGTATGTATGTTCTAGTATTTCTATGCAGAAGCAACTCGGTTTATACAAGTCTTGCAAACTCTCAATTGTGAGACTTTTTTTTCTAATAAAATAAACTATTACGTGGTAGATTAAGGATTTCCTTGAATGGTCATGATCTCCAGGCAGTTGCGCATTCATGTGAGTTTGCCTGACATCTATCTATTTGAAGTTATGATGGGTGCAAAACTAATCTAGAGTTACCCAAGATTAAACATTAAAGGGCTGGAAATGAGCATGGCACGGCTACTTTACGTGACAGGTGGGAGGGTCCTGCCGCTAGTTGTTTGGCAAGCTCCACTCACACTCCACCTAGTTGCCCTTTGTCACATCATCCGTAGTAGGCAGACTGAAGCGCTACCAATATGTCAGCAGCCAGACTTGAGCTTCAAAATTGCTCTTCAGAAAACCAGTGGGTGACATCACGGTGGGTTTTTCCAGTTTTTATATATAGCCAGTGTATTTGATTCAGTATACCTACTAAAACACTGCTATGAGTTTAAAGCAC
Organism: Monopterus albus; assembly: GCF_001952655.1. Lineage (NCBI taxonomy): Eukaryota > Metazoa > Chordata > Actinopteri > Synbranchiformes > Synbranchidae > Monopterus > Monopterus albus. The sequence goes on from NW_018128435.1 coordinate 26,909, forward strand.
TAGAACAAGCCTTGTCAAATGTAATACTTGAATGGCAAAGTCTGTGAAGATTGAAGAGTTTGAATTATTCATCTTTTAGAGTGACAAGCAGTGATTCCCCTTCATGTGCCACTATTCATTCCACTGCCCAATCCAGAGCACTGACTGTCAGTCCATTAAAGGAAGATTAAGTGGGGGATACTGGGATGCAGTGTTGCTCAATGAAGCATTTGTCAGCGGCTTGCTCTCATCTTGCTGCAGGCTTACATTACCTCTTGGTGGGGGTAAATACGGTGGTAACATTCGCAGGCTGGTCATACCCATATTGACCCAGATGTTGGACTGGGGGGAGCGGGTTGCT
>NW_018128435.1:27271-36837 GCF_001952655.1 Monopterus albus
GGAAAGAGCTCCAGCTCTGCTTGTCCCGTCTTGCTCTCCAGGATAACCTGCAGGGGAGAACACGAAGGTTTCAATTCTCTGCAAGCTGAAATTGATAGTTTTCATGAAGGGAAACCACTGAGTGCTTTGATCAGTCAGGAAATCTACAACCAGGGTTTGTCTGTGAGTTCACTTTCACATCTATTATTTAGTTTACCTGGTCTAAACAAACAAAAGTGATACAATATTGACTTTTAGTTAAGTTCTGTTATGTTTTCACATACAATCCCAAATCAGAAAAGGCTGGGATGGTATGTAAAAGAAAAATGTAATCTTTTAATGATGTTCTGCACTGTAGAGGGTGACATATCTAAATCCCTTCCCATCTTTCTTTGAGGAACATTGTTTTTAAACATTTTAATAATTTTCTCATGCATATGTTGGCAACCTGGCAGTTCTCTGCCAATCTTTGCTCCTAAAGAGCTCAGCCTTTTCTGGATGCCACTTTTGTACAAAGTCATGATTGCAGTCGCCTGTTGACATCACCTGGTTCAAATAGAATCTTAATTTCATAGTTTTACCTCATTACTGGCCCAACGTTTTTTGTAATGTGTTGCAGGTATCCGAATTTAAGAAATTGTTTATTTTGAACAAAGAATAAAGTTGATGAGAAATCATAGCAAATAATGTGCTGCTGTATTGTTTTCAATGTAATACAGGATACAGATGATTTACACATCACTGTTTTCAGCTTTAATTTTGAATTAACATAGCATCCCAAGTTTTTATGATTTGGGGTTGTACAATAGACTTTATTAAAATTAACCAAGAACTGAAAGCTCGTCATCATATAGACTGACTGATAACGTATGCCATTGCACACTTTTGGTAACTGTTATCCTGCATCATCAGTAGCTGTGTGGTCACTACATGAGGATCTGCCAAAAACCATGTAAGATACAATCACACCACATCTTTCTTGTACTACTTTTCATTTTCTATCAGGGAAATTACCTACACTCGCACACCAATACATCATAATTATAAGAACTGCTCAAAATGTTGATTGCAGCAGAATTTAGTTAGAGCCAGACTGAGACCCACCTTTTCAAGCCGCCTGCGTGAAGTTTTTTAGTCTGCACCTGAATTCATCAGGCTCAACAACCCAAAACCAGGGCCCGTAATTACAGCATCAAGCGTCTCAGAATCACTCCTAGGAATTGCGTCTTTTGGGAGAAGTCCAAGTCCATTTGAAAATAAAGAGAGCCTAATCCAAGCAAAGTCTTTCACACCCCAAAACCATGGCCATTGAAATGACACAAAACTAGAACTTTTTTCCAATAGTGTAATATTAGAGTTTTTACATACATAGAAAAAGTATTTTGTTTAAATATTCAAGGTATGTGGCATTGCATGATATGCCTGTCACAGTCATGTCTATTTTCATGTTCTGAGTATCAAAACTTGGACAGCTGGAGTCATAATTTAGCAGTTTTAGCCAGAATTCTTTTTGGTAATAACAACATTCAAATTACAAAGGTAATTACTAATAACAACTCTGACAACTTGAAGTGTTTTATCAGGAAAAATGCCATAATGAAATAAGAAGCACTTGAAATTGTCTTATTTCCCACAATAATCTCCACGAGAAAAGAGCATACACCAATCAGGCATTACATTATGACCACCTGCCTGATACCGTTTACATAGGATTCAATGTGGCAGTTGGTCGGCACTCATGTCACTCTGCAGATCACTGTGCATCTTCTGTGAATCAATTTGCTTCCACAGTTCGACTGTCAGGAAGAGTACAGATGTGTCTACAATTCAGTGAAAAACTTGTGTCAAAGGAGTGAAAACTGGTTGTGAGGACAAGTTAAAGAGTTAGACAGATTCAACAGCCTCACCACTCTAGGTGTGATATCACCAATACAGCCTCTGACTCTTTCGCTTCATAGAGACCAGTGTACAGTATTTCTCATTTTAACAAAGATTCAAATAAATTTTAATCTTCTGAAAAGTACAAATGGAAGTTAAAAGTTTCATCTACAGTAGATCAACCTCAGCTTTGCATATTCATCACTGCGACCTTTTCCCTTTGTGTGAGGTTCATAAACAAATGCCTTTACAGACCCTGAGGCATTATGTATGTAATATACAAGTATATATGCTTACCTGCAAAACAAATGTCAGACTTTTCAAGAAGAGATTTATGTTTTCTCTTCAAAAACCTGAAGTATATTTAAACTGCACACACACAGAGTAAAAGCACATCCTTACACTTTGAGGACTGAATATTCACTTGCTGCCTAATATACCCCACACGCTGACAGGTGCCACTGTAACAGATAGTCAGTGTTATTCACTTCACCTGCCAGTGATCATAATGTTATGCCTGATCGGTATATACGCTCACAGTTCTAGTAGTTTGTAATAAAAAAGGTTTTACCTCATTAATATGCACATCCATGCAAATAGGCACACAAAAATCCAATCACACCATCTAATACTGTTCATTATTGAATTATGTTAATAAAATAAAAGGTTTAGTTAATTATTGTGAAGACTCAAAAGCAACTGTGAAGAGGTTAGTCTTCCAATTCCATTTTCTATCTTTTACCCCTACCCCTGATTTTTGAGTGTTCCCTCATTGTTAAGTTAACCCTCAAAATGGAGTTACAAGGGGTAGCGGTTGAACTATGAACTGGGACAACCCTTCACAACCTCTCTCCATCATCATTAGTCAGTGACAACGGTTAAATAAACAGATGTGACGAGTTGTCCGAAATTTTTAATCACACAATGCCATCTTCATCTGTGTTGATTTCACTTGCGCGGTCTTTAAGCAAAATGGAAGGACAGGGTTATGTTTATGACACCAGAGAATGTTGGTGGATATGTTTGAGGGGGGGCAGCATCAACTGCAGGTAACTTTTGTTGTAGTCAGCCTCATACCACCCAATTTTGAGTCTGCCTCTGAAAAACCCGCCATCTGTGGCCCTACCACTTTATTATTAAAATTGCATAGATTCCATAGTGTAATGACAACAGCAGATCATTTGTTACTTTTTTGCAGTACAGACTCTGCATTGTGGTGCATCCTAACCGGTATTTGTCCAAAATGCTGTGATTGCTTAAGAAAGGGATAAGTTTTAAAAGAACAACTTTATCCAGGACCTTAGTTAGGCATGATAACTTTGAGATGGGCCAGCGGTTACTGAGAACAGCTGGGCCTCAGTGGGGTGTCAATGTTAAATTTCAGTTTGTTTGGAGGAGGATGAAACACCACTGTATTGAATTTTTGCTCATGAAAGAATAGGGGAATAATATCCAGCAAGCAAATAGTCGGTTTCTGTTAAATGTTGTCAAAAAAAAAAGGTAAATTGGTTTGAGGGTGGGGGGTTAAAATGTTTTCACAGATTTCAGATGCTACCTCGGGGCCTGTTAGGGAAATAGGATTTACGTAGTACAGTGCTCATTGTATTAAATTAGCCTGTGTGCATTTTTTGTGATGATCACAGAGAAGTATTTTATTCTATCAGCTTTGACAGTAATCTGGTATTTAGTCAGACAGTTACGGAGATGGTAATATGGCCCCTGAAACAGCTGATTAATTAGCAGTTTTCATACCAACATGTCAGACTTTTCATGCTACATATCTGCTATTAATTTGAACTTGCTAGTGTAAATTGTTAAGGAGTTAGTCAACTCTAAAAATCAGTTCCCTTATTCACATGTAACCTTATGCAGAAAGGTCCTCCAAATATAATCACCTAATCTCCTCTATACAGGCACTGTGGTGCATGGACATAAATATAGACTTTTGAAAAAAAAAGAGTATTCTGACAGAAATTGGTTATAACAAGAAATAAATACATAAAAAAATCTACTGTAATGAAAATGATTAATTCAACATTCGATAATAAATGGGTTTTAATAATCTCCAATTATTTCATAAATTGCTGGTTCATTTTTATATATTACAAATAGTGTTCATGTGATTATTGATTTCATAATGTCTTTTTTCTATTTATTTAAGAGTGAACATTTTTGTGTACCATGGCAATAAATTTTAATTGTCCTTTGAGTTTAATTTGTTCAAATCTCAAGCCTAAAGCTTTGCCCTTCAAAGTGTACTTCTTTATTGAATACAGCCCAGTAGTGTATGACAGCATCTGTGGGGTTCACTAACTTTTGAGTGGGTGTGCTGCTTCAACTCACCGGTCGGGGCAGGCTGAGGTTGGCACCGTACCAGTGGTAGAGCGCCCGCCACACTGGCTCTGGCACTGTCTCAAAGTCTCTACCAGGCACCAGCTGCAAGGAGCGCTTCAGTCTGCCACCCTCCATGGTTAACGTAGGGGCCTGTCAGGGCACAGCACAGACATCAGCATTTAAATAAGTGCACAAAAGACACTATTCTGTCTACCTGAATTACAGATAATAGACAAAGACAGTATCCTAATGCTATGCACAGGCTTGCTGCCTGCTGCCTTTACAGAAAACTGTAGAGAGAAGGGAGCACCATCTGGTCCATGAGAGCCTTTGGAAGCAGAGGAGGAGTGCCTCCTAATTAGGAATCTCAGATAATTTCTTATTCAAACCAAAGAAGCGGCTAATAATATTCTTCTAAAAAACGGTTGCATTGTTTTATATGTGCTGAAGATGACAAATGCTGGAATGATAAACAAGCTGTGAAATATGTACTTACTGTGAAAGGTCTGAATTACATCTGTCTGTTGTTGTTTTCTATAATAGCTGGTTGTGAACTGACAAGTCTGGCTCAGAAAGAAAATCGGGTAGGAACGTACAGCACTACCACAGTGGTTTTCTCAAGGAATGGGAAGCTTCTCTCTTCACTTATGTCAAACATATGCTAATGCTAAGCTAAGCTGTATACATGATGTATGATCCATGCTACACAATCACCTCTGTACAGTAGAATGTGGTTTTTCTGATACAACTACTACTGTACAGAGTCTCCAGCTAGCTGCTTGCTAAGTGGTGACATAACATTCTGTTTCCAGGTCCAAATTATGATTCGTTCTCCTCCTTGCCATATGCCCCCGTGTTGTGATCCCCATGGCTTCAGTAGATCTAAATCAAAAATCATGGGTCAGCTGTCATTTTACCGGGAAGGAGAAGGAGAAAAGGAAATGCCTACAGTTGAATAGATAAGTCAGTAATGTAGTAGTAGCATAACTTTAGCACAAAGTTAATGTAAACACTATACATTGACACAGTTTACACTAATGAAGATAACAGTAAAAGCTGGGGAGTATTAAAAATGAATTAGACACACCAGGCGGAAGAGCAACACTGACTGCTCTATTTGAATTTTAAGAATGTAGTCTTTTTTAACTGTAACTATAATGGCTCACTTAAAAAAAAAAGTATATTTGTTAGAACAATTTAACAAGGTGAGACAAAAGAATGTTGAGACTTTTGAAAATAATCAAAGCATCTTTTAACATTCTTGCAAGAAGGAGCATACAACAGCCACTGAGAGTGTCTCTGCACACCTAAACTGTGAATGCTCAAAGGAGTGAACCCCTTGAGTCATACTTATACAGCCTGTTGCAAAGTTTATTACTTGTTTTCCTTAGCTCTGCCAGCCAAGCATTTGTCTCTTCCAGGCATGGGGGTCAGGTCATCATGTGTGCCTTCTTATCAGGAGGCTGCCTGTCCTGACTTCCTGACCTAAAGAGCAATAGACTTTTACAACAAGCAGTTTCCTGACTTCTTTAAGCTAAAGAGCATCCTTTTACAATGACTGCACAACATTTGTTCATTGTAAACATTAGTCACACATAAGAAAAGCTGTGTCCAGTATTTTTCCATCATTATTGTGTAGAGGGTGACAGGTTCTGCCATTTGGGTCTGGGGGAGGTTGGACCTGGAACTGGAATGTTACATCACACTTAACAAGCAGATAGCATGGGCTGCCGGATACACTGAGTGAGCGCAGGTTTAGGTTTTCATCCCTGTAAAGGCACAATGGTACCAACTTTGATATTCAGAACACATTGTAATGTAAACTCAAACTCTAAATACAATGTGGCTGCATCAGAAAGACAGATGTAATCATGACTTGATTGAAAACCCCAACACCTACTGTATACACTGTAAATAAGCTGGACAGTGTGTGTGGGTGAGTGACAATAGGCTTCCTAGTGTACTTTCACACAAACTACACATTTAATTCAAGTGACTTTGTCCTACTCATTAACAGAATAAACTGGGCAAGAATCTCTCTCTGTCTCTCTCTCACACACACACACACACACACACACACACACACACACACACACACACACACACACACACAGCATTGCCCTTGCCTTCATGGGGTCGGTGTTGACCAGAGGCTGGTTGTCAATGGCTCCAGGTCTTTGTGTTGCCAGCTGTGAGGAGAGGTGGCCGTTGGCTCCAGAAAAACATTGATGGTTGTTGTCTGATACATTGTGCTGACGGGCAAAACAGCTCTCTGTAGCAGATGGAGCTACCTGGGGGCTCAGGACTACTGGGATACAAGGAAAGAGTAATGAGAGACACAATTTTCCGGATAGGGTGCTTTGTTCAGTTAGTGTTTGCCAAATTGCTGTTTTGACATAGTAGAGATAGAGTAAAATGCCAGAAAATAACCCAAATACTGGATTTCAGTTATCAGAAAACAAGCCTATTATTTCTTTGAATAGAAAAAATCTGACACATTATTACCATAAATTCTAAACTAAAAGCTGATATTCAGCTAATGGGTGAGTCACAAATAACAGTGGCTGGCATAAATATATATGATTTATACATATAAGCCAGTCACACAATACTATTTAAAAGGTCAATAGTGGCAGGAACAAAATTCTTAAATCTATTTATCCTGCATTTGGGTAGAGCATATCTTTGACCAGAAGGCAGCAGTTTACACTCAAAGAGGGGATGCTTGCAATCGGCAATGACAGCCTGTGCTTTTTTGAACCTCTGAGCCTATATAGAGACAAGTTCAGCAAAATTTATGCCAATTTACTGCACAAGCTCACAACACAGTCCAGCCACTTCCTCTTTTTCAGCGTAAGTGACTCAAACCAGCAAATAAAAGAACAGTTAAAACTGAGTCAATGAAACAAGAATAAAACATTTCCATAAAGGAAGTAACAATAGTAAAACTTCTGAGCTTACAATAAAAATATATGCATGCTGGTGGGCCTTTGCACATACAATGATGTCAAATGTAACTGTGTCATAAATTATTGTTCCCAAATACTGCTGCTACACCACTTCCACAACCTGGCCAAGAATACACAAGTGCTGGTGATGCTGACAGTGGCTTAACACTGCAAAACAAATGAAATTGTGAGTGAAACCAGTGTTTCTCTTAAAACAAGAACCCTGGAGCAGCTGACTGGTGAGTATGAATGAGTACGAATATGAATTTACAGTATTTCAAGAGTCCATGGCATGCTTTTCTGTTTTGACTTATCTACAATGTTACAACAATGAATCATTATCTTAAAAGTGACTGCAAGCACAAAACAAGGTGTATGTATGTATGTTGTACTTCTATGCAGAAACAACTCAGTTCATACACATCACTATCAAAAACGTAGCTTATTTGTCAGAGTTTTTTGTTTATGCATTGTCGTAGCACCCTGACCAGCAACAAGAGTTGTGCACATTCATGAACTGTCCTCTCATTTTCAGGAGGAGGCTCTCCTTGTGATAATAAGTTTTATCATTCTGAAATAATTAGACTATTTGGAGTTATGATGGGTGCAAAGCTAATGTAGTATCCAAGATTAAAAATTAATTGGTTGGAAAAGAACATGCCATGGGCTTTCAAATTTCTCCCATCTAACCTTATAGAGTACCCCACATCATTTCATTTAATAATGTGTGCTGTGAATGTGTACATCTAAAACATTTTCATGCAGTAACAAAACCAATGGAAAAAAAATGGAGATAAAAACTTAGCTGATATTGTGAGTTGGGCAGGGTGTCTTTAAATGCATCATGGCAAAAACCAAATTAAACTGTATGTACACTGACTGCTGCCAGTGTGTACTGAAACAAACATACCATCACTGCAGAGTAGTTTTTATATTTTTGTTTTTATATTTCATCTACTGTTCTGTGAAGTGTGTTGACTGACCAGCCTCTGTAGCTTCTGAGGCACTGGACACAGCATCAGGAGACCTCTCATCAATGGGGCTGACAGGACTGAAGGCTCCCTGTCCTCCCAGTCTCTCTGATGGGGAAGGCTCTATAGTGGTTGTGGCTATCGGAGTTCGCAATGAGCTCAGTATGGATGGCTGCTCCACCACAATGCCCTTGTGCTCCTGGACAGGAAGACAACAGCAGAGAAAGCCCTGTCACTGTTTTAAATTATCTGGCATTAAAGGACCATTCTAGTGGCTTTGCACAATCAGCCTACTAAACCCTGTATTCTTACAGCTTACATTACAAACAGCCATTTAACTATTACTGCCAGAAGTAAGTTCACTCAGTGTAGGTCATGCCACACACATCAGCACAAGCTTTTACTAAAGTCACAATTTGAAATTTTGTGTTAAAATGCATGGAGTGATCAGCAACTCCTTCCTAGTGGTGCATTTATGTGCTGAACTCAAGGTCTGACAACAGAGCTCGAACAAGTTAGTTCTGAAAGCAAAATGTTTTTCTATTCCTGCTTGATATTCGATTTTCACTGCTCAACAGTTCAGGGGCTCCAATGTCATATTTTTCAAAATGGTTACAAGCTTGTCCTTGTCCTCCTGTCAGCGTACAGGACTATGCTGAGTATGTGACCGGGTACATTAGTACCTGTATTGACAGCAAGTCAGGAGGTTCCCCAACCAGAAGCCCTGGATAAACAGTCAGGTACGCCACATGCTGCATGCTCGCTTTCATGCATTCAGATCAGGCGATGAGACGGAGTACAAAGCTACGAAGTACAGACTGAGGAAAGCCATCACAGTGGCCACGAGGCAGTACAGAGAGAAGCTGAATGGCTTCTATTCTACTGCTGACTCTGGACAGATGTGGCAAGGCCTGCAGCACATCACAGAGTACAGGACCACCACCAGCATCATCAGCTCCACAGACAACCTGCTGGATGACCTCAACACCTTCTACACCCGCTTTGAGACCTCCAGCCACAGCACAGAGAGGAGGCACACACACACTGAGAGACCACCCAGCCCCCCAACTCCCCTCCACTAACTGTCTCACCAGGCCAGGTACGCACAGTCCTGAGGAAGATCAACCCCCCAAAGCGGCAGGACCGGACAACATCCCTGGGAGGGCTCTCACGGAATGTGCCAAAGAGCTGGCTGATGTTCTATGGTAGACACATATCGGCTTAAATGAAGACCCTGGGAAGTGACAACACTAGGTTTTGGTACTGAGGTCCAGTTTCAAACCATCTGGAACCAATATGATCAATACTGATGGGGGCTTGTACATCCAAAATACAAGCTTCTCTACAAGATTCCCCACATCATTGTCCTGACACTAACTCATTCACTTTAAGCATTATTTAATCCAAATGTTTACAGTATATACTTTATAAGAGGTCTCCTAATTTGTAATGCTTA
>NW_018128435.1:37842-38057 GCF_001952655.1 Monopterus albus
CTACTGCACACGCTGCTCCCATGTAGCAGACATTCTCTTATTATATTCTTATACATTTTTAATTATGCTGCTGCATTTGCTGTTTAAAGTGCCTTAGATTTTGTGTTATTTATCTACTTTATATTTCATTTGTATTTTGTGGCATTCATGTGGACGGCAAAGTAAGAATTTCATTGTACAGGGAAACACGTTTCCTAACTGTGCGTATGACAAAC
>NW_018128435.1:38729-39536 GCF_001952655.1 Monopterus albus
GAGTATCCGTAAGGGGCTGGTGCACAGTGGATCAGGCAGCAGTCAAAGGCAAGGGACCCGACCACCTGATCTCTGGACAGGAAGACTAGCCCTGGGGACATGGAAAGTCACCTCGCTGGGTGAGAAGGAGCCCAAGCTTGCGCAGGAGGTTGAGAGATACCGATATAGTCGGGCTCGCCTCCACGCACAGCTTGGGCTCTGGAACCTTAACCCTCGAGAGAGGCTGGGATTTCTACCACCCTGGAGGTGGCCCCACACTGGGGGACTCACGTGGGCAGCGACAATGACACCTGGAGGGGTGTGATTGGGAGGAACGGGCCCCCAAACTGAACCTGAGTGATCTTCTGTTACTGGACTTCTGTGCTAGTCACAGTTTGTCCATAACAAACACCATATTCAAGCATAAGGGTAATCAGTGCACATGGCACCAGGAAACCCTAGGCCGGAGGTCGATGATCCAACTTTGTTGTTGTTTCATCTGACCTCTGGCCGTATGTCTTGGACACTCGGGTGAAGAGAGGGGCGGAGCTGTCAACTGATCACCATCTGGTGGTGAGCTGGATCCGATGGCGGGGGAGGAAGCTGGACAGACTCGGCAGACCCAAAAGTATTGGGAGGGGCTGGTGGGGATTGTAAGAGAGATCTTCAACTCCCACCTCCAGCAAAGCTTTGACCAGATCCTGGGGGAGGTTGGAGACAATGAATCTGAATGGACCGTGCTCTCCGCCCCCATTGTCAATGCAGCTGTTCGGAGCTGTAGCCGAAAGGTCTCCGGTGCCTGTCGCGGCGGGGCACCCCCCGCACAGG
>NW_018128435.1:39594-40086 GCF_001952655.1 Monopterus albus
TGTGGGACACCTGAGGCAGCTGACGGGTACCAGCAGGCCAAGCGGACTGCAGCCCGGGTGGTTGTGGAGGCAAAAACTTGGGTCTAGGAAGAGTTCAGTGAGGCCATGGAGAGGGACTATTGGTCAGGCCCGAAGAAATTCTGGCAAACCGTCTGGCACCTCAGGAGGGGGAAGCAGTGCCCTGCCAAAACTGTTTACAGTGGAGATGGGCAGCTGTTGACCTCAACTGGAAACATTGTCGGACGCGTTGTTGTTCGCATTGGCGGCAGTAAGTCAGACGGTGCATGTTGGACTCAGGGCTGCCCTTTGTCACCGGTTCTGTTCATAATTTTTATGGACAGAATTTCTAGGTGCGGTCAGGGTGACGTTGTCCTGTTGGTTCCATCCAGCCAGGACTTTCAGCATGCACTGGGACGGTTTGCAGCCAAGTGTGAAGCGGCTGGGATGAGAATCAGCACCTCCAAGCCTGAGGCCATGGTTCTCCGTCGCAAA
>NW_018128435.1:40577-56861 GCF_001952655.1 Monopterus albus
GTGCTCCCTTAGAGATAGGGTGAGGAGCTCGGTCACCCGGGAGGAGCTCAGAGTAGAACCGCTGCTCCTCTACATCGAAAGGAGCCACCTGAGGTGGCTGAAATGCCATCACTGATGTATGTTTTGTACTGACCTGCAGAAGTAGAGTAAGGTTCCAGAAAATGAAGAGTTCTTGTTGTGTGAAGTGATTCCCATCCTTGCATGTCTAGCCTCAGAAGATAATGCACGACAATATAAAGTATAATAATTTGAACATCTGTACTGTTCCCAAATGAATATAGGAGTTAAAGGGGTTTTCAAAACATTTCATTCAGTTTTTATTTACAATTCATCCAGCATACCAACTTGTCTTGTAATTGGGGTTGTACGAATGGAGATGTGCATTTTATAATTTTAATTTTTAACAATATTTAAGGTGGGTTTATCAACTGACCACTTCATTTTGGATGAGTAGAAATACATCATCTAAAATGGGTAAAGCTAAAATATGACAACATAATTTGGAAAATGACTGACACTAATGTAAGGTGTAAGCAGATGGTAGTTATTTGGCTTTCATGTGGTGTTTGCTTTCTGTCCCAGTGTGAGGTTACTGTGCATGAACTGATATTGTAAGCATGTAACATCCAAAACTGTAGCACTTGCACATTTTAAACTGGTGTGAATGAAAAAGTCTCTTCAAATGGGATATACTATTCTAACAGTACATATTAATACTCGTGGTACTACTAAACTTTCATGCAGTACCACGAGGAATGCATCTGAATTATTACTAAAACATTCCTGTATACGTTTTTTTTTTATTCTAAAAACATGACCTGCTTCCAGACCTCTTAATTTCTGCAGCATCTGTGATTTCTTCAGTGAGCAAAGTAGGGACAGTTAATAATGGAGACAATTTCATCCTGTGCCAGAAAAAATTGGCAGGAATTGTGGCTAAGATTAATGCTGTTGCACAGGTTGTTGTAAGCTGACACAGATATAACCATTCTTTAATCTGCATATTTCTTTGATTGACAAGAAAACAACTGGGTGTTCCTAGGAAGTGCTACTGGTAACCACTTCTCTATAGAAAATGATCTAGATGGAAAGGAGATCAGCCAACATGAAGAAATATATGCTTTATTTAATCAAAAGGTACGACTTTATCAAAACCCTATTCAATATTATATACCTGCTATTTACACTTTGAAATTTGTTGCCAAATAGTTTTAGCAAATTATAATCATAAAAGCACTAATGCACCACATTTTTCAAAATCCATCTAATTCGCTACTAAGCTATTTGAAACAATGTACAGTAGACTGTATCACAGGGAAGACTGTCTGTGACATTATCCTGTTACATGGTAATGCAGTGTCTGTTTCAGTACATATCATTATCTGTACAATTCATATTCTTTAACTTGACTTACATATTTCACATAGTCCTTCCACTGCTGCCACCACACCATGGAGATGAGGAACCAGTTCTGGCCTTTCTGCAGCCCATGTCGGCTCTCTCTCTCTAACCAACCCCTGCACACATACAAAAAGAGAAACACAGATCCAGTGTCCAGAGATTGTTAAGTCCAACAGTATATTCTTCATATTTGTGCACAAGAACTGTGGCAATAATGAGGACAGGTACATGGATGTACCTGATAATTTGTCCCTCCTCTTCAGGAGTGGCAGGCCTGAGCCCCAGGACTATGTGGCAGACCTAGATGAATAAAATGATGTGGAAAACACAAAGGATGACAGCTAAATGCTAAATTGCAAAGGTACCATCAACGAAACTTGTAAATGTGTGGATGTACTCACCTGAAAAAGCAGGTTTAGAAATTCATTGGCCAAGGCACTCTTCACACTCCAGATCTGGTAGTCCTCCAGGGTGAGGTGACCCAGCTGGTGAGGAAAGAAACACAAACATCTGTATACTCAGATTCACTATTACATTCCATCTATCTCAGACACTGAAAAGAATGGAAGATTATCTATTCATATGCTATGGTGTTGTGGGTGCAAATAGCTTAGAGGTAAGACAAGAAGGTTGCAGCTGGAAGGTTGCTATTTACCATAAATTTCATAATTTAAACAGCAAGGCCACTTGGCCTTCAATTTCATACATTTTCAAAGATGACTGTGTTACCAAGAAGTGAGGCTCACCTTGGTTGTGTCATGCATCTTCAGAATGCCCTTTACAATGTCTGACACGGTACTGTGCAGTTCCTGCAAGGTACCAAAATGTATCAACTTATCCTCAGCTATTTCTGTGAAAAGGATTACAACAGTTCTTCGTGCAAAAACAAGAAATTAGTAGAATTCAAGGATGATCAGTATCTGCCTGTTTGTAGTTTGTAGGCGTCCCACCTAGCCATGGCTAACAACCAAAAACATTCATCTTTTATAACAGTATTCAAAGTTTTCCTGGGGAAAAATGTATCTACTACTTTAACACTTTGCACTTTAATAGAAATAAAAGTCAAGTCACACCTGTATTCATGTCCATGGAAAATAGCTTTTATACCACATGTTATCAGCCTTGTCACTCTATAAACATATATTTGCATTTACTTATGACAAATAAAACGAGTGAAAGAGAGGAGGGGTCGGTCTGATATGAAAGTGAAGCATCAGGATGTCATCACTCCTTACAGCCCAAACTAAGATGAGAGATGCACTGGGAATAAAAACTAATTTGCATATAAAGAGTAAATACCTCTCAACAGAGAGGAGTATGCACTGAATTGTCTAAAATTGTGAAGAAAGGAGATGCATTGAGAATGAAAACTGGTTGGCATTAAGTTGAAAAGAAAACATTTTAAATGTAATTTAAATCTGAATCAGCATTAAAACATTAGCTGTTGTAAATACTGTTTCCCACTTACAAGCCAGTGAGACATGTGCCTGTCAGTGCTGGCAGATTTTTTACATCGTTGGTGCTATTGAAGAGAATGCATGCGCAGACAATCTGGACCTAGCATGACACTGGCAATATATTTTTTTAAGCGGGGAGGATGAGCATCTCTGCTACCATTTAAGGTTTTGTCTACTTTGCAATAAGTTCCACTAGCATATAACTTGCCTCCATTGTTTTATCAAACAATTTCACACAGTCATACAAACAGTCTCACTGCCTCTGGTGCAGATCTCATGCTCTTAGGCCACGTCTCTCTCAAAATGGAAGGGATGTTTGGTTTCCAAGTGCCTCTTCAGCTTTCTTGGCACTACACTAGCATTAGCTAACTTCACATGACAGATGACACACTCTGGCTGTTGACATCTGCGGTAAAGCAGATGCCATATAACAGACAGCTTTGATGATACCGTCTACTGACAGTTCTTTTCTTTTCTTTAGGAAGTTCATTTAGGCTATAATACTTGCCCCTGAATTGGGAAATGAGTGCATACAAAGTACTGATATAATGAATTTAAAATTCATTCACAACCTTTTGTATAGTTGTATAACGCGATACTAATGTATGGTTGTCACAAAACTCTACAGCACACCTGGACTTCCCTCATGGCGCACCATTTGGGAACCACTGCTAATGTTCATAACATTACCCAGTGTGTTTTCTATAGTTAAACCTAATCATTAATAGAAGAGCACAGCTTTCAAAGTCGATCAGAAACAACAACAGACAGGCACGTGGTTTTAATGCAAAAACTGAAATTTCTATTATCTGTGTAGTAATTCCAATATGAACTTACAGGGAGTGTGTCTGTGCGATTGTCCTTCCACACCTCCAGCAAAGCCACCACCATTTCATGCAATTCATCTCGCGACAGAAACCCATCACGGTCCACATCGAACACTTTGAAGCAAACTGCCAGTGAAAGAAAGCAATGTAGTGGTGAAATACAAATGCGGTGAGAAAGCACAGTGCTCATACGCTGACTGAAAAGTTTCATTGTGAGCCAACATTTCAAATGATTGTGTAATAATGACATACAGCACCAATCAGCACTTTCCAAAAACATTTTGGTTTTTCAACTTTGACATAAAATCCAGATAAAGGCTATGAAAAAGAAACAGACTACACTTCTTATAATAACTGGAATAATTATGCAAAACCTCTGGGATTTATCTCTCTTCCAAACCACGGTATGGCTTACATTTCTGCCTTTCAGCAATGGGCCCCCTGCAGCATGCAGAAAGCCCACAAGAGATCTCTTTAAAGTCAATGTGATTGTCCCGATTCTCATCAAAGGCGTGAAACAAGCCTAGAAAACAAGATCATAACAAAAAAACATTTATACAGAAAACAAGCCTTAAAATATGAGTTTATTCAATGCTGAGGGCAAGAATTAAAAGTCTAAAAGTAAATGCACCTCTGAGAACACTTGAATACATATTGTCTAACCTTCACTGAGTGCGGCGTGGATGGGAGGAGAGATCAGGGGGACAAAGGTTTCCAAGTGGCCAGTTCTGGACTGGGCTTTCAGCAGCCAGTAGCGCTTCTCCAAGTCTATAATGTCAGACTCCTCCACTGCAGGAAGACAGGAGAAGAAATGGAGAAATACAAACGGCTGCTGCACTCTTCAGGAAAATCTGTGATATATTCAGAGGTGTCTGTATATGTTTGTCCTGCCCACTGACATACATGGGAGGGTTAGAATATTAGGAACACCTCTTAATATAATGTAGTCTACTCCAACACAACCTTTAACTATGACCTCAGTAATGAACATATAATTGAATTTATACATTTATGACAATCTCACCAAAAACTGAAACATTTTGAGCTTCATAAACACAATTGTTAAGGCAGAAGTGTTTCACTGAAGTGCATACAGATGTACAAGCAGTCATAATGTTATGCCTGATCAGTGTAATTCCAATTATTGACAACGATTAGCTTTCCATAAATAAGCTGAACGATGTACTCAAAGTAACCTGTTTGTACTGTGGTTAATTAAAGTCACATTTATTTATAAGCACATTTAAAAACATCAGTTGACTAAAGTGCTGCACAGAGAATAACAAATAGCAAAAAGACCAAAAAAAAAAGAACCATATAAGTCACACATGAAACTAAAGAATAAAAAGAAAATAAGACACACAGAAGCTTCTCAGTTTGTTTTAAAAGCCAAGGAGAATAAGTGAGTTTGTAGCTGGGACTTACAAGCTGCCAGTGTGGGTGCAGATCTAATACACGGGGGCAGACTATTCCATAAACATGTAGTGGCCTAGTGAGGGGCAGAGTAACCACAACAGCGATCATGATGTCACTGCAAACCCAAGGTGGGGTTATGTAACTGCCACCAAGTGGAATGGTATTTGAGTCAGCTTGTAACTAAGTTATACAGATCAGACCAATATAGTAGATGAAGCTCTGCCAGGGTCAATGAACCAACCTTGCCCTTCCAACATGCTAATCCACAGCTTAAGGTAATAGGATTCAGCAGTCAGCTAGCTAGCCTTTGACATGGAGTCGATACATATGACAGGTGTCAAAACACAGACACACAAATAAGATGGCGGTCAGTTCCTGTCAGACATCTCCCATGGCTTCCTGGCTGGGCCGTTCAAACAACATTCTTGAAAGCATGTTTTTAGCAGCTCAGTGGTCACAGGTCCTCAGATGATGCTGGTTGGTGAAGCAGCACCCTGATGAATGTAGTGTACTGCCTGAGAGGGCTGTTCCCTTTTCCTCTGGGGCAGCTGACCTTGGCCTGACATGGAAGCAATCAATCTCCTTCTTACTGCCACTGTTCAACTCTGCTTCTTGGCTCAGATATTTTAACTTCAACAGACTAAAAGGGAGCACTGGACATAAAATTAATGATTTGGAACCTGAGCAGGACTATAAGGAGATCAGAATCAGAAGGCTTTATTGTCATTGTACATATGTGTGCAACGAAATTATCGGTTGCTACTCAAGTGGTGTGTATTCACCATAAAAACACACAACACAAGACTTAAAAGATAAAAAGGATAAAATGACAACATTAAAAAGGTAGACGATCATAACAGAATAATACAAATATTCAAATATAAATATGCAGAGATAATTAAGATTGCACAGTTTAAAGTGCATCGACTGGTAGAATGCCACCAGCAGCTTCCTTTCTACGCCGTTCCTCTTTAGCACTCTGAGGAAATGGAGTGTCTGTGGTGCTTTGTTGATGGTAGCTGTGGTGTCAGGTGACCAAGAGAGGTCCTCATAGATGTGAAAACCCAGGAATTTAAATGTGTGCACCCTTCCCACACATTCCCCACTGACGTAGAGAGACGATGGGTCTGCATTGCGTTTTCTCTTGAAGTCCAGCATTATGTCCTCTGTCTTTGTGGTGTTCAGTGCCAGATTGTTGGCTGGACACCACCCAGACAGTGTCTGGGCCTCATCTCTGTACGCTGTCTCATCTGCCCCAGAGATGAGCCTGACCACAGTTGTGTCGTCAGCAAACTTGGTGATGTTATTGGACAGGTGAGCTGGCTTGCAATCATATGTGTACAGAGAGTAGAGGACTGGACTCAGCACACAGCCCTGTGATGGAAGAAGACATGTAGGGGGCAGTTCTGACTCTCTGTGGACGATTCAGGAGGAAGTCTTTGATCCAGGAGCAGATAGGGAGGGAGAGGCCTAAGCCCAGCAGTTTATCAGTGAGAATGTCCGGAATGACTGTGTTAAAGGCTGAGCTAAAATCAATGAAGAGAATTCTCACGTAGCTCTTTTGATGTTCCAGGTTTCTCAGTGCAGTGTGGACTGTGATGGCTATTGCATCCTCAGTTGACCTGTTGCCTCTGTAGGCAAACTGAAGTGGGTCAAAGGAAGGTGGGAGGCTAGCCTTGATGTGCTGTAACACCAATTTCTCAAGCACTTCATTATTACTAGTGTCAGTGCAACTGCTCTGTAGTCGTTCAGGTCCTCCGAGGCTGACTTTTTAGGGAGTGGAACGATGGTTGATGACTTTAAGCAGGGTGGTACAACAGCTAGTGCCAAGGAAATATTAAAGATGTGTGTCAAAACCCCAGCAAGCTGGTCCACACAAGTCTGGAGTACTTTACTAGGTACTCCATCTGGACCTGCAGCCTTTCTCGGGTTCACTGACCTCAGAGAACATCTCACATCGTGTTCGTTCAGGTCGAGTACATTGGTATTTCCTTTGGGTGGAGGAGTTCGGACTGTTGTAGTTGTCCCCTTGACCTTAAACCAGGCAAAGAAGCAGTTTAGCTCCTCCGCCAGTCAACCATCAGTGGGGGCAGAGCTGTTAGTGCTGCCTTTGTAGTTCGTAATGTGGTATAATCCTAGCCACACCTTCCGTTAGTCTTTGTGCATGAGGTGGTCTTTGATTTTTTCCTTGTAGGGCTCCTTTGCCTCCCTAATGCCTCTCTTCAGTTCAGATCTGACAGCATTATACAGTTTTGAGATCAGGGTAGCAGTGTCTGGCCACAATCCTGCTGTTCGTACACCAGTCATTTTAAATGTAAACACAGGGCCCTCCTTTGCTCTCACCCGACTCACTGCTCCTGTCCTGCCGGTAGCTAGTGTGGGCCATTAGCTGCACCGTGGTGTCAGGGATGAGTGGATGTAGCCAGCTTTTGGTTATGATTATCACACAACAGGTCTGGATGAAGCTGTTCAAAGCAATCTGTAGCTCCAGTTTATCCATTTTGTTCAAGATGGATCTTGCATTTGTAAGGAAGATACTTGGAAACGGGGGTTTGTCCGGTAACTTCTTTAGCCTAGCCTGTACGCCGGCCCACTATCCCCACTTCTGCTTCTGTTCCCTTCTCCTTCTCCGTCACTTGCTAGGCCAACCAACAATCCACTGCGACTCTGCTGGTCTAGCAATGTTCTCCAGAATGTTGTGAGCCCACTGGTAGTCACTTGAAGCACCAATATCACAGCATGATTCAATGTCGAGTAACTCTTGTCGGCTATACACATGCTCTGCTAGACATAACTAAGGACGCAGACAAAAACACATCGACAATACACCAAACTAGATAGCCAAGAGCACTCCACCTATGTGTGTGGATGACATGACATGACATGACATGAGATGGCATGGAAATATGTGACTGATAAATTATTGAGGATTATGGACTAAGACGGGGAGCCTTAGTCCAGAGACTACATTTCTGTCTCAAAACTCAGTTGGGCATAGCTGACTCAACCAAACCCATGGAAGACCACGTCCTTAGCCATAATCATAAAACAAGCACACACTGACCCACGTACAGTGGTCCTAAAGAACAGCTATGCCTAAAAAGTAAAATCAGCAACTGGGAGGAAACAACAGCAGCCACCTTTGAATCTGTCAGTGATTAGTCCTGCCAGGCAAGAAAGAAAGAAATACTTTTGTTTGTCATGCTGAACATTTCTCATGCAAATGTCTGCTAATCTATACAACACATTACCCTGACTATGGATGGCCTCCTGCACATCAGGTATCCAGGGTCGCTCCCTGCTTCTGCAAACATCGGTGTAGCAGTCGACGTTAAACTAGTGTCATTCTTTGCTTTATTTCAAATCTTTGTAATGATGACAACCTTTAAAATATGCATCTGGCAGTCCACACTGCCAAATGCTAAAAGATTTTAAATGTATTAGTGGTAGATGAGCCTAAAGACTTGCACTCCTGAAAAGTTCAGCATCCGTGCCTGACTATTTAGTTATAGGTCTGTAAAGTAACATGGATTCCTTGAGTAGCACAATAAGCCTCACAAGTAGAACTGATTGACATTTTTGATACCAGACCTGATAGTATGGTGCTAATATCATATGGAAAGCCATTTCTGAATGTTACCTAAACACAAGCAGCCATTGAAGACCTCAAGCAAAATGCAGACATGAAGTAAATCAGGAACTATTTGATCTAAATAAGTACAAGGTGAGTGTACGAAAATAAAAAGAAGAGCACAGGTCTCACAGGACAACTAATGAAAGATTCAGTTTTCAATACTAGGTCCTGTAAATACACCTCAGTTGTTACCAAGGTTTTAAGGTGTGATATCCAACCCTAACCACAAGTCCAACAAGGAGAAATATCAGTTCTTATTCATCAATCTAACTAAAAGGTTGAACAATATGACAGCAACCAAACATGAATGCAAACAAGTGGCCATGAATGTCAGTCACAACTACCTGAGTCTCAGCCACAGATGAGTTAATTTACTACTCATGACTCTACAGCAAGTGCCCGAATGACCTGATACCCACCTAGAGGTGTGACTCTCTCCGAGTGGCAGCAGGTGTACCATACCATTATCAGGGGAACATCCTTAGAGAGGTGCTGTCACATTGAGCATGTAGCATAGTAAAGTCTCTGCAACAGCTGCAATCACACTACACCACCCTGCCCAGAAGGACTTCCACTTGGACAATACTATGGCAGTGTCAGAATCTAGCAAGTTAGCACAGGATTCACTGTGATTAGCTCTGCCACAAGTCAAGCTTTACGTTCTTGTTCTGGAAAGAGTCATGACCAGGAGTGTGTCAGTCACTCTCTCTCCAACACAAACAAACATACTGAGACACAGAGTTAAGAGGATAAGCTGGGAACGGGGAGATGAAAAGCAGTGTCCATAAGTTCTTTCCTGCCCTCTGTCCTTAACTGGCAAGATAAAGCTTGGTTAAATTTATGTTGCCTGCAACTTTAAAGAAATGTATGGTTTTTATTTTTCATGTAGTGATTTTAAAATACACATTGCAGTAAAAAAAATGCAGAATTTCTATCATAAATGATCTAATGAAATTGTAAAAGTTCAACCATAGCAACTCCTTTTTATCTCAATGCCTTGCATAGATACTGTAACACTGAAAAATTAAATAACCAAAATGAAGAAAATGATACATAAAAAAAATTAACATTGTTTCCATCTTGGCTTCATCTTTGCATCTTTGTTTGTTCTCATAAATAAATAAACAAACAAACATACATAGATAGATGGATAGATAGATAAAGAGAGAGATAAAACTGAGAACAGATTTAGGTCACGTCAGCAAGTAATTCATTCATGCATTCATGTAGTGCAGCAGTGCAGATTAGTGATTATAGTGTGACTGTGCTGTACACAAGTACAGCTGTGGAAACATACATGTGAGCCATTATAGCACAGGTATGCAAAGCCTTTTAGCCTAGAGGGTCTAGTGAGACTCAAAACAAACTGACACCACAAGCTACAGCTAACCCCCTTTGCCCTTCCTAGGGATGATATAAACTAAGCATGCCTGGTTGAGACAAACTGTACAAAATGCAGCCTCCAGTCTGAACTAGCACTAGCTGACTAACATTAAATGTGTCAGTCCAGTAGAACACTCTGGTTACTGCTAATGTGACACAAAGCATTGATGTTACACAAAGCCTAAATTGCTCCCATTCTCATTTTATTTATCAAACAATGTGTAAAATCTTAGTTAGTGCACCTTTAACAATGTTTGGCATTATCTGAAGACTGGATTTTATGTAGGACTTTATAGTGTAGTATAAAAAAAACATGGCAAAAACAGCAACCATCTAAAAGTTAAACACCTGCTTCCACAGTATGTGGATATGTAACATGTAAAAATCAATTCAGGGTGTCAGTGGAACTTACAATGTGTGACACCAGCCAGGGTCTGGTAGAAGGTGGGGGTGTCACTGTCATCAGTGAGCGTGACACACACTCCTCCAGACAGAAGCCATCTGGACAAAGTGAAGGCCTCCTTGTTCTGCAGAAGCCAGGTCCTGAAGCGCTCATAGTTCACCTTGTCCCCCTGGGACAACACACACAAAGACACAATGAGACCTATTCTGTGAAAAACCAAAAGCAGGTTTGTATCGCCATTACCATTCTGCATCATCTTTTATCCGGTGGGTTCATGTGTTGATGCTCATTTGACTGGAACAAACTTTTAACAATAATGAATACTGTGCTGAAACCAGAGGGTGATTCATTTGTTTGATGAACTACAGAAAATTAATCAACATCTGCTTTTGACAATTATTTGTCTGACTCCTTTGTCAGGTAAAGTAGGACACATTTTCTTTGCTTCACTAACTTAAATGTTTTATCATTGTAATCTCAATGTTTTTGACTGTTGGATGCACAAAATGAGTAACTGCCTGGGCTCAGGAACATTGTGACAAGCATTTTTCACTATGTCATAGTGTCATCCTTAAGCAAGGATGGTAAGTAAACATAAATAAATAAAACATACCCTGAGACCTCAAGGTGAAAGTTGCAGACAGGTGACAAACATACTGGACAACCAGCACCATTCCACATTTGATCATGAATAAACTGTGACCAGATGGATCAACAATCAAAACATGCAGCACTGACAGAATAATGAAGATGGGTAAATACGGACAATGTCTAAATAGAAACTCATCACTGTTGCACACAGTGCTGAAATTCACAGGTCCAGAGACAGCACTTCAAAAGGACCTTTGTTACTGCTCCCAGCAACATCCAGGGTGGCTGGAGGATATAATTCTTTAATTCATAAGTGCCACAAAAATGTGGGAGATCATGACAAATTCAACTTCTTGTGGCTGTTGAAACTCTGCCTGCTTCCAAATTAAACAAAATAATGGAGCATTAAAAACTAGCTATGCAGTTTTATAAGGAGTAAACAGGCACATATTATTGTAAAAGAGAAATAAATGTGCATGTTGCTCTTCAGTGCGTAAGACAGTATGTCTTATCCTTAAGCAAGTGGCCAGACCGACCTCTTAACAGTACAACTATGTATATATAGCATGAAAAAAAATCACTTTTCACAGGAACCACAATGGTCATGTCACCAGGGTTATTACTAACTGCAACTGTTCAATAACATGTTAATATGCTAACAATAAAAAAAACAATATTATACTCATTTCCACAATTCTCACTGTAATATCAGCATAATCCCTTCACAATGTAAAGAAAATGACTCATTGAATGCCACCTTGAGCATAGTGATTTCTTACCTGGAAACACCTGGTGGTTTTGGTATAGTAACCACAGAGTAATAAGCAGTAACATCCTTGTTGTTCCTATGATAGTACAGTACCTTATGACTGAGCTGAAATGTAAATTGCCAACATGTGTTTAAAAATGTTAATGCTATGAGCATGGCCAGTGAAATTCGATTCACATGAATTCTATTGCGGTGTAGGTAAAAAGCTTCAGCACAGATGTCCACAAGACAAGTGAAAACGTACCTGTCCATTAAGGAATAAATATTACACTGGAAATGTAGAAAATAACTTAATGAGGAAGTAGAGGAGGCACACTGAGTAAAAGTGAAAAACCAGGACAGTCCATCTAAACATTAGGCCTATATATGAATGTTATCCAACAGTGTGGGATTACTTACTTTCCTGTGTTGTGACTTATGGAATTTTCTGCACTGGATTGTGATTTGAAAGGGGCTTTTGTTTTCTAATAACCAGTACAGTAACGTTCTGTAATGCCAGACCTTGTATCATCTCTGTGGAGTTGGCTTAATGTGGGCAACTAGTAACAAAAGCTGCTCATGAGCATGTGACAAACACCTCTGTAATGATAAAAACAAACTCAGTGATACAGTCCAAGAAAATGGGGGTGATATGCAAGTTTGCAGTGGTATCATTACCACTAGTCCAAACTGAGTTATACTTCACTAATTATGGTTGTCAGTGTTGTGATGTGTCAGTGTGGTGACAGGCTGTGCTGTGTGCTGACCTCAGTGAAGCACTTCTTAAGGGAGGCTGGGACTTCTCCATCCAGGACCTGCAGAACCGCTTCTATATCTTCCTTGGCAGCATAGGCACCCAGATCACTGGCAAACAGGCTGAAGAGGTCTGTGAGCACCGCACGCACGCACGCACGCACGCACGCACACACACACACACACACAGTCAGAAAGGATTTCAGCTGCCTCCTGCAGTGTCTTATCAACAGTAAGGATGACAGAAGCTACAATGTCAATAATGTTCTGATGGATTCAACTGCTTGCAACAGATCAACCACAACTACCAGACTAAGAAGGAGGAAGAGAGGCAGAGGAAGAGATGAATATCAGGAAAGAAACGTAGATGAGAGAAAACACTTTAATTCCATGACAGCTGTTAACCATGAAATAAGCAATTCATCCATGAAGGAAAATTCACATCAGTTTAAACACCAGTGAAGTAATCACTACCTTAGGAAAACCATTAAGCCCATATTTTCTTATATAAAACAGAATCTACAGGATGCCAGACAAACAAATATTAACCCCTTCTAATGAGACTTACTAGCTATTACTGTGAAGCTGTAGAGGTTATTTTAGGCATCTACAGTAGGTTGCCAAAACTATACATCCTGTTTATTTTATACACAGCCAATAGGAGACGACAGAGCCGGCACATTGTCGGGATTTGAATGGACATGAAACACTCCTGGTTGACTCATCAGCACAAATGGTGCGCAGCTATGTTAGAAACAAAAATCTAGTTCACTGGTTTAAAAAAAAAAAAAATCAGTCAGGAGTGCCCTAAGAGTGAAAGCAGAAGAAAGAGTAGCTTTAAACAGTTCACTGTTAAATTCTGAGTCAACTCTGGAACAATGCAACAATAGTGCAGTGTTTGTTCCCAACTGCAGCAGCAAAACATTTTTTATTGCAACACAAAGCATAAGATGTTAAAAGAAAAAGAACATGGAGGAAAAAACAATGGTTACAGGACAATTGAACACAGGAATCCTCTTGGTTCATTAATAAGAGGCTTAAATGAAAAAGAAAAATGAAGAGAAACCAAGGATGCTGCAGTTGAAAATAGAAACGATCAGAACATTACAGCTCAATATTCAATGTAACACTGACTAATAATAATAACATCAGCTTGTCGTATTTTGATAGATTTGTGAAGACATGCCTGGCCTCGGCCCCAGGTGTCTGAGTTAAGAGGGGGTTCGTTAGAGCTGATAAATTGCTCTCGTGGGTAAATATCATTTTGTCTATTGTGATGGTTCTGTGAGAAGGTCCAGTGATTGATATGTAATGATGTTTTTGATTTCCAATTGAAAAGGATTGTTTTCTTGTAACAACAAAGCATTTTTAGTTTACTGCAGCTCTGATCTGTCTGTTTTCTTCTCAATAACAAAACGTCATAATATTCAGAACCATCAGCTGTGCCAAGCTCACGTAAAGCACCCCTTTCCCAGGAAATAATCTTTATAATAATTAAAAGATGTGATAGGCAGGTACTGTTTTTAAGTTTTGTTATGTGCTTTAATCCTACAGTATAGAACAAAATTGAGAACCCCCTGGTCAATATCACTACAATGTCCAGCAGTCACAGGTAAATCCATTTTTGATGCTTTGACATCGTATGATGGGGACAGTAATTTCTGTGTACTCTGACCCATTTATTTTTAATCACACATAAGGTCAAATAACATACATTTCAACTTAAAAGTAATAGTTATTGCAAGGTACATGTTTAAATCATTATCATTTTAGTGATACTGCACACGGGTGTACTTGGTTTTGTTGTGTACTGCATGTTGTTCTTGTCATGCTACTTGTTACATGTGAAGAACACGGTGAAAGTAAGCCTTTCGGCTTTTTGTGCCTTAATTGTACCTACTTTAAATCAGTATGTTTACATCATCAAATAAATTCATTTATTCAAAGATCCAGGAGAGAGTCCTGGTTTTATACTGAGGAACTGAGAATATCATTAAAAGAAGACAAAATATCCTTTCTTTATTCTACTGCCTCTCAAACAACAAATGAAACATGATTGGAACAACAATTCCTTGACCATTGTGCAGGCAAGGAGGTGGACACAAGAGCTGTTTAGCTTCAAGTAAAGGGAGAAAACATTTGGAAGTTGCAGGTGTACTGTAATTGTGGCCTCCTGTCACGCAATGCCAACAGAAAACAAGGTCTGCTCCATGAAATGGGATTTACTCATACCACTTCATTAAGAATGTTTGTTGTCATATGCATCTCGTGGAATTAAAAATACTCCAAACTCCCTTCTGCGCTCTTGCTGTACAGAGCAATAATGAATCAGATGACTATGTCCACTCAGACATCCAGTCTAAGGATGACTCTCAAACAGAGTCTAAGGTGTGGGTGAAAGTTTATGGGAATTTTTTTTCAAAAACTTTCCTGATGAACACTTGCCCTAAATATACAGTATGGTGGACGCAAGGCACCTGTGTTTAGGTGGAGGTACCAACGTCACTGCTTCAAATGATTTAAGGATAAACTGCTTCTGTTATAGCTGAAATGCTGGACCAGTTGACATGTGGTTTCAAATCTTTGTTATGTCAGTATGGGCATCAAATAGGGGGAGGCAACAGTGCGGTGGGTAGAGCAGTCGCCTCCCAACCAGAAGGTTGAAGGTTTGAATCTCGGTGCCTGCAGTCCACATGTCAAAGTGTCCTTGGGCAAGACACCGAACCCCCCTAAGATGATTGCCTCGGTTCTGTACCGGAAATAAATTCCTTGTGTGTAACATACTTGGCCAATAAAGGTGATTATCCCTCTAGATAAAAAAAAACAAAAAAAAAACAGTGCAACTGTATAACCCTGTACCCTGACATTTAGTGGAACATTACTGTGCCTCTATTATAAATGCAAAGTCAGAAGGAAATCTCTGGAGGATGTAGACAATACAGTGTGACATTTTATTTCAGAGCAGTCTCAAGACCACAACGTGAAATACCGCTGCAGTAATATTAAAACAAGTTTACTCTATTAATTCAAATTCAAAATGTAATTTTATTTGTAGAGTGCCAAATCACAACAAAAGTCATCTCAGGACACTTTACAAAGTAAGGTCTAGACCAGGGGTGCCCAATACGTCGAGCGCGATCGACCGGTTGATCGCAAAGGTAGTGTTGGTAGATCGCGTGCCATTCAAAAATAAATGAGATGTATCTGGCGTAAAACACGTGCCAAATGTTAACATGCGAATGGTCAGTGTGACGATTCGCTGTGGCGACCCCTAACAGGAAAAGCAGGAAGTGACAATGATTCATATATAGCCTATCATCCTCCCTACGGCATTTGCTACTTGACTGACATGCAGGGCAGCCAGTATGAGATCTTGTCTTTTCTGACACACAAGTCACCAAACATGCACAGCCAACCGCACGAGCTACTGCAAAACTCCAGTGAGCGAACTACCTTGTCAGCCTTCAAATTAATTTCTACTAAAGGGTATAAAATGAGTGGGGGAGCCGAATCAAGTAAGAAACCGAAAACGTACCGAAAACATTCCTCCCATTCCATGCGGAACGGGAGGAGGACTTTTTTGCGACGTTATATTCGAAATGCGTTTGCTTGATCTACCATCACTATTCCGAAATGCGTTTGCTTGATCTACCAATCTACCATCACTCTTC
>NW_018128435.1:56888-58027 GCF_001952655.1 Monopterus albus
ATATATATATTTTGTGTGTTGGTGTGTGTGTGTGTGTGTGTGCGCGCGCGCACGCGCGCACACGTGTAGTATTATTAGTGTAAATCGATCATTTTGACTTGGTCATTTGAAAAGTAGCTCGCAAGGCGAAAAAGTGTGGGCACCGTGGGCATGTTAACTGCTGCGCAACAATATAAGGAAACGTTCACACAGAGGGCCGATAGTGTATGTAGTTAGCATAATAACGCAAATGGATAAACTTGTTACATGGACCACAAAAAAGCAGGCCATTCATCGCAAGCAGACAAAGAAACGACAGGCAGTAAGTCTTATCAACCAAAAAACCAGCTGAAAAGGAAATATGATGAAGCCTGTCTTGCGCTTGGATTCACTGTAGGAATGGTGGGGACAGAGGAGGGACACGTGTGTCTTGTGTCTTAAACCGCTGGCAGCAGACAGCATGAGACCCAACAAATTAAGAAGACATTTAGAGACAATACACCCCAATCACGTTAATAAGCCACTCGACTGGCAGAATACTGTCTGCAGAAAAATCGCATGGCTAAATCTGCATCAGTGGACAGCAAAGCACAAATGGCTTCCTTCAAAGTTGCATACAGAATTGCACAGTGGAAAAATCATACACAATTGCTGAGCAGCTCATTCACCCTGCTGCTGTAGACATGGTGTTGATTATGCTGGATGAGACAAGTGCTGCAAAACTGAAAACTATCTCCCTGTCAAACGATACAGTTGCACTTATATTTTATCTGCTTTGTACTTGGTGTTATTTGATATTAAAATAAATTTTAAAATTGGCCGATTTCGTTATTTTTTGACAAGTGCGGCTTGAAAATTCACCCACCCTCTTAAGTGGGGAATGACAGAAAATGTTTGAGAACCACTGGGTTAGGGTGAGTGGAGAGAGAAGAGAGAGAAAAAAAGAAAAGCAACAAGACAACAAACAATCAAACACTGATCAGGTCGATGTGGTTGGTGACTGCTCATCAGACACGTAGAGCTCCAGAGCCAGGGCTACCTGCAGAAAGGTACAGGGAGAGAGAGAGGACACACTACGGGAGAGAGGACACACAGTTAGTGATGCGTAATAGTGGCATATAGATGGGAGGAAAGGGGAGCCGAAGGAAGGTGAGGGAAAG
>NW_018128435.1:58048-58456 GCF_001952655.1 Monopterus albus
CCCCCAGCAGCCTAGGCCTATAGCAGCATAACTAAGGGAAGGCTCAGGGTCACCTGATCCAGCCCTAACTATAAGCTTTATCAAAAAGGAACGTCTTAAGTCTAATCTTAAAGGTAGAGAGGGTGTCCGCCTCCTGAACTGAGACTGGGAGTTGGTTCCATAGGAGAGGAGCTTGATAGCTAAAGGCTCTGCCTCCCATTCTACTTCTGTGGATTCTAGGAACCACAAGTAAACCTGCACTCTGAGAGCGAAGTGCTCCGTTGGGATGATAAGACAATATGAGGTCTTTAAGATATGATGGAGCCTTGTCATTAGGGGCTTTGTATGTTAGGTTTTTAAAATCTATTCTGGATTTTACAGGGAACCAGTGGAGAGAAGCTAATATGGGAGAGATATGATCTGTCTTGC
>NW_018128435.1:58753-76154 GCF_001952655.1 Monopterus albus
CTTGTGGCTGTCAGTCCTCTCCACCTCAGTCCCTTTG
Source organism: Monopterus albus (assembly GCF_001952655.1). Lineage (NCBI taxonomy): Eukaryota > Metazoa > Chordata > Actinopteri > Synbranchiformes > Synbranchidae > Monopterus > Monopterus albus. The sequence goes on from NW_018128435.1 coordinate 58,791, forward strand.
ATGGTCAGAGGCAGCAGAGGGGAGGGGTTCTTCCTGAAGTGTATTATTATATCTTTTGTCTTGTTTATATTGAGGATGAGGTCATTATGCTCTCCATAAACCAGAATGTCGGTCACCAAGCTTCTGTAACCCAACTCGCCCCCCACGGCTCCCATGCTGTCATCAGCATATTTAACGATGATGGTGTTGTCATGGTTGGAGACAACGTCATGAGTGTACAAGGTGAAGAATTTGGGGCTGAGACATCAGCCCTGCGGTGAGCTTGTGCTGATTGTGAGCTCAGCAGACACCTGGCCTCCCATTCTGACCACTTGTGGTCTTTCAGTCAGGAAGTCCAGAATCCAGTCACAGGTGGGAGTTGGGACACTGCGGTCTGTCATCTTCCCAATCAGCCTGCCCGGGCGAATGGTGTTGAATGCAGAACTATAATCCAGGAAGAGCATCCTAGCATACTTACTGCTGTTGTCCAGTTGTTTCAGGTTATAGAATAAAGCCAGAGCCGTTGCATTGTCCACTGATCTGTTGGGGTGGTAGGCAAACTGGAGGGGGTCTACAGTGTCCGGGACCATGTGGTTAACGTTTGTGAAGACCCGTTGCTCTAAGCAACCAGCTGATCTCATTCATATGGGTTCATATATAAATACAACTAAGTATCATCTGCATAGCAATAGAAATTTCAGAATCAGGCTGTTGCCACTGTGGCAGTGTAGAGGAGAGTCATTATTGCAGCCATAGCTTTTCCAATTTCCTCTGCTGCCTCTGTGGGGAGAGAGTGAGGAGGTGGACACAGAGAGAAGCGCTACGCTGTTGATCGCCATGGCTGCCTGGGATGCACACATGTGGATATGGTCTGAGAGGCGGGCGGTGACTTGGTCCTGTAAGAGCGGAGGAGTCGTCATCCACCAAGAGATAGTCACCTCAGTTTGCCCAACTGCCGTCATCATCAGGGTCACGCTCTCTGACAGCTGCGAACGCCTCGGCCTGACGCTGCTTCTCCACCACAGGCAAGCAAGCACAGAAAGGGCAAGCGGCCCGGGTGCCAGCAGGCCTCGCAGCGGGGGTGTGGGTTGCCGGGCATGATGAGGCCCGTATCACAGCCTTGGCAAACGGTGGTGGTGGTGCAGCGCTGAAGTCCAGCGTTTGAAGATTTTTAGACAGCTCTTTAGACAGCTGAAGAAAAAGAGGGTCACACTCAGGTCACACTGGCATTTATGCCACAACAGTGGACCTGATTGGAGACAGCCCAGTGCAGGGCACAGGGTGTGAAAGAAATCTCTTCAGGACTGTGCATACAGGAGGGATAAACCCAACAGCAACAGCTATACAAAATAGAACTTACTGTATTTACACTTATCCTTGGTTAGCAGCTTCAAATAGGATTTGATGTCGCCAGCTCTGGCCCCAGGAATACATTTGACTATGGCCGCTGGTGTCTCTAGCTTCACGTTTCTGACTATGGAGTCACCAACTACCAGAGTTGTCTTCTCAACGGTGAGTATGATTACTGCAGGAACAGGAAACTTATGGATCTCCCAACATAAGCCATGTGGGAAATAAGACCATGTTGATGTTCGAAATGCAGACAGCTGACCGAGCTCTCTGAATGGCCAGAAACCGAACTGACCGTCTTATAGCCAGATCTTTGTTCAATCAGGAGCTTAAGAGGCGATCCCCTTTAAACTTCACATGCAACGACAACTAATCTGGCAGATGTTTGGCCAACTTGGTCCCTTAATACCTTACATTCTTCTTTTTCAAAGACATTTCAAAGATTGATATTGACAGGAAACATCCATAAACTGTATATAGACAGGCAATTATACAGATAATTAGGGGACAACATGAAACCAACACAATGCCTCAAGACAGACTATTAATTCGTGATAAACGACTTACACTTGGTCTTCTCCTCATTACGTCCTCTGGTCAGAAGCACCAGACCCACAATCAAATTATTGAAGTGCAGCCCTTTAGATGAGCCTCCGAATGAGGTGTAGATAACCTATAACACACAAAACAGCAGACTATGAAAAACACAGATGACTTCACACTCACCTTGTGTTCACACCGTTTTCGTCATGATCAACAATTTAGCAGAAGTCAATCAAACTGTGTCAACATGTGAATGAGCGTCAAGCTTGTTGGCTCAGAGCAGAATTGACCAAAGTCATCCACTGTCACAAGTGAGTTTGACTACATCTTTCTCTCATTTCCATGTCAACCGACTGTAGTTCACAAACAATAACATGGAACATGTTAAAGACAACCTCTGTGAAAAGTATAAAACATTTGAGAAACGCATTATGAAGTACTGACTGTGCGAGGCTGTGTCCCATTTCCCAAAGAGAATTTACACTTTGACAGCATAACAGCGGGCACACTGACAGAGGAGCTGTGGCACAGCATATCAAACTGTTTGTGGGTCCACATGTGCATTAAGAAATTATGTTCTGGTTCAAGCATAATCTCTTTCAGTCTTTATTTCATCTTCCAACCCACACACATGAGCAACTATGTAACCTATAGTTACTGAAATTACGGACAGGAATTTTATTTAAAGAGTAAAGGAATAAAGATAAAACTAATCTGAGCCTCAACACGAACAAGACGAAGGAGATGATAGTGGACATGAGGAAGGAGAGGAGATCTCATCAGCCACTGTTCATCCGGGGGTTCGAAGTGGAGAGGGTGAGCAGCTTCCACATCAGTGAGGACCTCACTTGGACACTTACCACCACACAGCTGGTCAAGAAGGCCCAACGGCAGCAGTACTTCCTGAGGAGGTTTGGCATGTTGCCTAGGATCCTTTGCAACTTCTACAGCTGCATCGTCGAGAGCATCTTGACCAGCTGCATCACTGTCTGGTATGGCAGCACAACTGCTATGGACCGCAAGCGCCTGCAGAGAGTGGTAAAGAAGATCACCAGGACTCCACTGCCCTCTCTGCGGAGAATTTACCATGGCAGGGTGCATAGAAAGCTGCCTCCATCCTATAAAAGTTCATGCTATACGTACAACCAAAAAAAGATTTTGTATTTCTATAAGTGGGGTCAAATTATGGAATAATTTAACTGTGGACATGAAAAACAGTACTACAATTGAGGAATTTAAATATAAATATAAATGTATGTGTTATACAAGATATATGCAAGAATAAGATTTATTCGAGAAGGCATTAAGGAAACACTCTGTTTTATCTATGTAGAGATACTGCTTGCAGCCAATGATGCATGAAATTTTGTATAATATGATGTCATGGGGTAGGACTGGATAAGTCTGACTTCTTCCTACTCCATTCAAACATGTAATATGTGTAAGCAAACTGATTTTGGATTAGCATTGGTTGGATATGTGTAATTATGTGTGTTGTTGTCATTTGTTCATTTGTTCTGTTCTGCATGTTTGAAAGAATAAAATCAATCAATCAATCATTCAATCCTCAAGGACCCCACCCACCCTCAGCACAGACTGTTCATACCCCGACTCTCCGGTCAGAGGCTCAGGAGTGTGAAATGCAGGACTTCTAGACTGAAAAGCTCTTTTTTTCTGACTGCCATCAAACTCCTAAACAGCTGACTCAGGATCTACCGCATGTGATTCAATCTGTACTGTTTACATACTCATTTTGCACATGCATAATTGTACACTTACTGCTGAGTATTTGCACTCCACAGCTCCCACATAGCATATATTCTCTCTGCATTATATTGTGTTCTTGTATTTTTATTTGCTTCCTTCACTTGCTGCTTTAAAGTGCCTTAGATTTGTGATTTTACTGCATATTTGTGTTATTGCTCATCTACTTTATACTTCACTTGTATTGTGTGGCATTCATGTGGACGGCAAAGTAAGAATTTCATTGTACAGGGAAACACGTTTCCTAACTGTGCATGTGACAAATAAACACTTTGACCTTTGAGTAAAGGGAGCAAAAGAAGGATGGACAATGACAGTGTGGGCAAGCCAAAAAAAAAGCAGATTTTAAAAAACAGCAGCAGATAATGCAGATGTGTGAGCTGACCCTACACCAGGAGGCCATTAAGTGTATTCTGACTGCACATCTGTTAAGCCACGTGTCAAACTCAAGGCTCGTAGGCCACATCTCGCCCAGCATACAATTACATCCGGCCCGCGAGATCATTTTATATATCTTTTTTTAATGGCCCGGCGATATGACGTGCTGATAACACACACACTACAAATTCCAGAGGAGAAAATCAGCCCGGACATTTACCGAGGGAGAGTTTCTGAAGAGCTGCATGATGAAAGTGTGCGACGTCTTGTGTCCAGACAAAAAGCAGGTGTTTGCAAATGTAAGCCTTAGCAGAAATACGGTTGCTGATTTTAAGTTAAAGGTCATTTATTTTGGAATAATATTGTATCCTGTCTATTTCAATTCATATTTATGTTCAAAAAAGGTTTAGTTTTAGTCTGTTCAATAAATTTTTATCCTGTTCGGCCCGCAACCTATGCTTTGAGTTTTGGCCCCCTGTGCGATTGAGTTTAACACCCCTGTGTTAAGCCAACAAGAACCAGTCCAGTTTTTTATAAAGAATTGTAAAAGTATGTTAAGATGCAGATACTCCAATATGGTGATAGTGTCTACAGAAATACTTAACTTGGATGTCTGAGCTTGACTGTGCAGAATTATGCAGATGTGCATAGTCTGACATTATAAAAATGTTTTCACATTCACCTGCTGAAAAGGTTTGTGTTAACCTTACAGTCCAGTTGCAACATGTGCATACAGGATGATTTTGTGACATCACAACTACAGTGAAAGCCAATCATGTGCCAGCAAGAAACTTACACAAATATGACGTATAAACTTGAAGACTCCAAGTCACATACACAGAGAATGGAGTTTTTGTAGATCAAATATAATAAAATATTTGCATATTTTTTTCAATAAAAAAATGTGTTGATGTCATTTAAGAGGAGTAGAAGACAGTCTAGAACTAAATCAGTTCTCAATTGTAAAATATGAGATAAGGCCGTTTCTGATACAGCCCATTACATTTCACATTGGATTTTAAAAGTATTTATAGAGCAGTATGTCTGCTATGCATGTCAGCCATGGAGAGGAGACTCTGCAGTCAGTGAGTTAATGTAGTGGGGCCATGTACAAGTACAAACCAGGTAGCCCTGGCTCTGGAGCTCTATGTCTCTGACGAGCAGTCACCGGCCACATCAACCTGACCAGTGTTTGATTGTTTGTTGTGTCCTGTTGCTTTCCTTCTTTTCTCTCTCACCCCAACCAGTCCAGGCAGAAGGCCGCCCACCAAGAGCTGGGGTCTGTCAGAGGTTTCTTCCGTTAAAGGGAGTTTTTCCTCCCCACTGTCGTTCCTCCCTACTGTCGCCAAGTGCTTGCTCAATGGGGATTTGTTGGATTTTCCCTCTGTAATAATAGTGATAAGAGTAAGGTCTAGACCTTACTTTGCAAAGTGTCCTGAGATGACTTCTGTTGTGATTTGGCGCTATACAAATAAAATGTGATTTCTTATCAGTGGGTCACACCCAGCAGAGCAGCTTCACTTATGGTTTAAAAACAACTAAGTAGTGTGCCATACTGTGCATTCAAATTTCTTAACCCACCACCCTGCTACATTCATACCACATATATCATATCATGATAATATCATATAATATAATTATAAATAGCAAAGTATCCATCCATTATCTATATCACTTATCCAGAATAGGGCTGACATGTAGACAAACAACCACATGTACTCACACTCACTCCTATGGATGATTTAGAGACACCATTCAACCTAAGCTGCATGTCTTTGAACTGTGGGAGGAAACCGGAGTACCCAGAGAGAACCCACACAAGCACAGCCAGAACATGCAAACTCTGCACAGAAAGTCCCCGGGTCAGCAGGGGCTCAAACCTGGAACCTTCTTGCTGTGAGGAGACAATGCTATTCACTGCATGACCATGTCACTCAGCAAAGTATCAGCAAATTTAATTATTCTAATGATTCCCCCACAGTAAAATGGGATTAAACTCCAGTGTGCTGGTTGTCATTCATTCTGCATACTGCAAATTATATGTCCAAAACACACCTATGGAGGGTGAATTTTTTAAGGGTGATAGCAAACGTGTCTTACTCGCTCCGTGCACATGTCTCTTCCTCTTCCAGCATTATATACACTTCATCAAGCCACATAAAAGTCCACTTCCGCAATAATTGCAAGAATGACATCTTGGTTTAATTTAACGGCTCAAAAACAAACATAGCAAAATTCCACAAGTCATAACATAATAGGACATAATAATAATAAGACTTGAATACTGTCAAAAAGAAACATGTTACGGACGTACGGTAAGAAAACCATGCGCTTCCAAAACCTTTCAGAATCTTTTTCAAAACAAACTAAGCCAAATGTCATGCACTGCTTACATACAACAGACAGGCATTGCTGGATATCACCAACTCACTAAGCCACTAGGAATTTACTGGTTTCATACCACCGGAGCTACAAGCCATCGTCTACTCCAGCAACAACAACAACAACGACCGCCATTACCCAGCCTCTTCCTAGTTAACGCAGTGTCTCTGGAAAACAAACTGGACGAGCTAAGAGCTAGGATTTGCTGCATTGCTGCTTAAAGTGCCTTAGATTTTGTCTTACTTATTTATCTACTTTATATTTCATTTGTATTTTGTGGCATTCGTGTGGACGGCAAAGTAAGAATTTCACTGTACAGGGAAACACGTTTCCTACTGTGCATATGACAAATAAACACTTTGAACTTGTACTGAGCGTGACTCTCAAAGCCACAGTACACAATTAAGAACATTACTGAACACTATAGTAATAACCATTATTCCAAAAATCAAATAATGACTGGTCAATATTAACATTAATCTTTCAATTTTCAACACCTAACTGAAAATATAAAGTGGCACTAAGCTCTAGAAAATAGCCCAACTGATGGGATTACAATCAAATTTGAGCTGATTCCTCTTTGAAACACTAATTCTATTTGTAACCAGTGCATAAAAGAATTCTGTATCCCCTCTAAATGACAATAGCTGAACACAAACATACACTGAAAAAAAGAACACATTTACCCTCGAGATATATCTGGTTTTTGAATGGCTACAGAGATTTCTGCCCATTTAAAAGAACATCTGCTTCTTGACTGATTAGGCTCAAACTTTCTTTGCACAGTCAGACTGTGCTGCAGCCATGTTTCTGAGACCAGTGGTAACCTTACATCTGGGCCACTGTCACTGCAGTAACTGATGCAAATGGAGAAGGAGGAGGAGTCTACAGCTGTTTGGTTAACAGAGGTAACCAACAAGTGCTACAAAGGTAGGCAGTGGCATAATGGCTTAAAGAGAGCTGCCATGTCTCCGCAAAAGTCAGAAGACTGTCACGCTTTGATGGACATAGCATTACCTGGAAAAACAGCAGAGCTGCTGCATCACAAGGGTAAAAGCCACAGAATTAATGAGTGAGGTGACTGTTTACACTGTCCTAGTATCTAAGATCTGTCTGATTCAGCTCAACGGTTGACAGTGACTGACTGATAACACTGCACATGCAGTAACTAAGCATGACATCATGTCTGGGAAAAATTTGAGAAATGGGTCATGCATATAAGTATTTGCTTTAAAAAAAAAACCCATCATAGCTCAGTGCAATTCAGGACCGGAATGTATTTTAAAGAATTATTTTCATTTTTGCTACCACCTTTTTGTATAAGCACTGGCACACTGGGTAACACTGATCCCTTGTGGTCCTATGTCCAGACCCATCCTGCTCTTTCAACAGAAAAATTCAAAAATTAAGGGAGTAATGATGCCTTTTCATGGGACATAAGTCCTCTAGTGATAGTTGGGGGTTAAACAATTAGAGGAAGACTACAGATCAAAGAAGAGGTATTATCAGTTCTTTTCAGTTTATCAAGGAGTCAGCCACAGAACTTAGTCGTAGTTCTTCTCTGGATGTATGGCTTTCATTAAGGGTGGAGGCCACAAGAGCACTCCAGGCAAAAATGGCTGCTGTGACTGAACCCAGTTATCACCCCAGCACCGTGGCCTCTGTTAAGAACCCTAGGCCAATAGTGATCTCTATGTCCCACAGCACCCATAGTCAAAGTCTTCACCAATTTCTTCTCAAGTTAAAGGGTTACTCACTTGCACAAAAAGTGCTCTATGATGGGCTTATACTTGAGAAGGGATACACCATCTATATCTCATTTGTCCCTGAGAGCACTGCAAAGACTACTTTAACCTGAATTACTTGGATGGCAGTTTACTGTACCCATGAATTTGTATTGACTGAACTGTTGCTCACCTCTGCAACTTTAGGGGGAACTCCATCTCCCAGCACTTCCCTGTAGAAGCACTGCTGGGTCATGTAATAGGAGAGGCCGCTGGTTCTCTTGAAGGCATCCTTTAGCCGTTTCAGCTCCACATCGGTGACTGTAAAGACACAGAGATTATTCATTCAGAGGTCTTCAACAACTGTTCAGAAAACCTGCAGTTTGATCTGCAATTGTGTGTGCTCTCAGTGTGATCTCACTGTAAAAAAAAAAAAACATAGTTAAAAAAAACACTGCTTAAATTAAATGTATCGTGAGTAGGGCTGTCAAAGTTAACGTAATAACAACAAGGTAACGCAAATTCCTCCTAACACCACAAATATTTTTAATGTGCAATTAATAGACACACATTCTGTGATTATGACCCTCGGTCCGCCCTGTAGTTTGGGAAACCAGGAAGCAACACAGCAGCAGAAATGTATAAAGAAAAGGGGCTTCTGAATGGGAAGTTCAGCTTCAAGCTTGCAGGCTGATTAACACTGTGGAGGACGAGGGTCTGCTTGAAGTCCATTCCAAAGACGGCACATATGAATTGCCTTTGAGAGCCACCGCTGTAACCAAGATACACAACTTGTATGAAGATGAGAAAGCTAAAGTGGAAGAGGCGCTGGGGCCGACAAACACGGTTGCGCTCATCGGAGACTACTGGACTTCTCTCATTGATCACAGTTACCTCAGGGTAACCTTTAAGGTACATTTAGAACAAGTGGTGGAAGAAGTACTTAGATCCTTTACTTAAAGTAAAAGCAGCAATACAACTGTCTAAAAATATACTCTGTTACAAGTAAAAGTCCTGCAAAAGTTGCTTAAGTACAAAAGTAACACAAAGTATTAAAAGCAGTCATTATGCTGAATGGCACACTTCACATTCCTGTATATCATATTACTGTATTATAATTGCTGATGCATTATTGTGTATATCACATTTAATGTTGCAGCTGGTAAACGAGGAGCTAGTTTTGATGAGCTTATATGCATTTAATTTGAAGTACTGCAGGGTAGCTTGTGAATTTTCCACCATAGATCAATGAGGTCTTATAATTATCTTTTGTATTCATCTGGTTATGAAAAGTAACTAAAGTTATAAAATAGATGTGGTGGAGTAAAAAGTACAATATTTGCCTCTAAAATGTAGTGAAGTCAAAGTAATAAAATAACAGAAAATAAAATACCAACTGGTATGAGTCTGGATATAAAAGTACCAATACCTCAAAAGTGTACTTAAGTACAGTACTTGAGTAAATTGGTTAAGTTACTTTCCACCACTTTAGAACACATAAAAAATGTGGGATTAAATGGGAGTTAACTATGGACAAGCATGTGATTAAATATTTTAATCGATTGACAGCACTAATCATGAGAACATATAAAAAACTAATAATCCATCTGTATTTAAATTTAAATCATGAGGATGTCAGGATACCAAAAACTCGTAGTACTATATTGTCAAAATAAAAAGTATATTGAGTTAGGCTGAGCGGAGTCAGGAGCACAGCTCCCCGTTAATCCAGCACAAACACCTGTCAAGTCCTAATGCCCAGAGGTAGTTTGTTTATTTGTAAGGATAATGCTGTGTGTCTTATTTTTCTGCTCTGGTTTCTTCAGAAATTCTAACACACTCATTCATTAAATTACCCAAAGTGATGAGCGCAGAACTTCAGTTTTATTATACAAAGATCAAATGAGGGGGAAAAAAGGTCACTAAAATTAAACTACTGCTGTTTCCATTGCTGTACTGTCCACTTTGAATTCTGTCACACTCCGAAGCCTTCTAACTTGTTATAGAGAGAGAACAGTGAAAAATAGAAATACAATTTAATACACTGCAAACTGAACAGCAGTAAATAGCAGACACCTTACTTATAAATGCTAATGTTTTGTTGATACTTGTTAGTGTGTCCACCAACTTCTATGATCATTTGAGAGACTGGAACTATATTGTAGTTTAATGTAGAAACAGAGACCCCCTCCTCTCATTTTCCCAGACAGTTCCATTACGCGATCAGCTCTGTACTTCTGGAAGCCCGGTACTTGAATTGCTTTGTTCGAGATGGAGTCGCTGAGCCAAGTCTCCGTGAAGCATAAAGCAGCAGAGAGTGCGAAGTCAGAGTTAATCCTGTTGACAAGAATGAGTTCATTCGCTAGGTGGATAGACGGGAGTGGAGTTCAGGTCCCTCTCTGGCGTAAACTGACAAGCGCTCCTGCCTGCTTCCCTCGACGGCGTTTTCTTCAGCTCCCGTAGAATGCCACTCCGCCTTCAATCAGAATGTCCACACAGCATTCCTCATTCACAACGGTCGGAGAAAGGTAGTTTAGTGTGAGTTGTCTGATGTTTAGCAATTCCCTGGTGAAAGTAATCCAGGATGGGTTGCAAAAGACCGAGGAAATGAAGAAAAACAACACACACAAGAGAGCACAAGTACGCAAGGCAGGCAGCCACAGCTGTTGGCGCCGTCTTGTACGCAAGGCAGGCAGCCACAGCTGTCGGCGCCATCTTAACATGTAATATGTAATGTGTTATAAAACATTTATTATATGCCTGTATACTGCTTATAAACACAAAAGGAGGACTTAAGCTGCTCTTAAACAAAATCATGCCATGCTTAGGTTACTGACATCTAGTCAAACTATTCTGACACCAGCCTGTAGAGGGCATCAGAGCCCATATGCCTCCAGGTTTAAACAGCAGTTTACCCACCTGGTGGAGCCATGCACACCTCCCACACACCCACAGCAATGTCCAGCATGTTGGGTAGACACACATTACAAATATGCACTGTACTGTAATGACATAACTGCAAAAAGTAAAAGTTGTGACTGTAAAAATACACTAAATATCAAATGTGGCACAGTAGGAGCATACTGAGCAGCAGCTGTTTCACTATTAACTGGATAGATAACCGGATGTAGGAATGCACTGGGAATTTAAACTCTAGCTTCTTTAACCACTTCTCTTTACCAGTTTCATTACTTTAAGTGAAAGGGATAATAAATTAGAGAAAATGAGTAGTGAAAGTAAGAGCTGCCTGGGGTCAGCAGGAGTAATGGACTTGATAAACACTTTTATCTCCCATATGCTACACAACAGCAAACTGAGTGTAACGCAGTCAACAACTGATGGCAGGGTTAAAAAAAAAGGACCCTCACATTGCTAATACACACACACACACACACACACAATAGCCCCTTCAGTCCAGATCTTTTAAAAGGCATTTTTTGGTTTGCCTGGTGTCATTTCTTCCCCCACAGTAACATGTAGTAATCTGACACACAGTTTCACTTTAACTTCAGTTTTTTAAAGGGTTCAACATTTTAGTAAATACTCTTACTCGAAGCAGAAGTACAGAAACTGAAGTGTACAAACACCAAGGTTTTATTGGGAGGTAATATACAGAGCTATTTCAGTGACTTCCTGGAATCCTGGAGTTCCCGCCAGTGCCTGGCACTCTCTCAGTGACAAGAAGATTGAAGGAAATCATTGCACTCAGTAACTGCAGAAGTAACCATGCACATTACCATGTAGCATTTCTAAACCTCAATTCTGCACACAGTACACACTCATACAAGGTGGTAATCAATGACCTTACAGGTGCTACCAGGTGGATCTGGATGGCTTTGGACAGCACTAGACAGTGTAACCATTTCCAGTTTGCATGCTAACATCTGCTGGCTCTAGGTTCATATTTAGTGTATAAGCAGTGGTGCTGACATCTAACTCTTAGTAAGAAAGCAAGTAAGCAATTTTCCCAAAATGTTGAACTATTCCTTTCATAAATGAATTAACATATGATTTTGTATTTGTTTTTTAATTTGGAAAGATGTACTGGTGATGACAGGCCCACAGAGCGGTCAGTCCAGTGACTGACCAGACAAGCTTTTTATGGTGCAATATAAATTACAATGCATGCCTATAGTCATATCACATCAGTCACCACATTGTATTGTTTTGCACAGGTTCTTTAAATTCTCTGTGGGCTCATTAGATGCAAGCAATAAAAACAGCTTTCTTTCCAAAGTTCAAGTCCAACATAATTCTGTTTGGGCCTCTAAAGAGACAGATGAGAATGGTTATGTGCTTAATAAACACTTGCATAACTAGGAGAGAGGGTACTGCTCACATGGCTATAGAGAGAGGACTGAATTACAGGGAGTGATTGTAGCAACAGAGGATGGCTCCCTGGGAGAAAAATTAACCATAAAAAACTAATTGGAAAAGTCAGAGCCAAAGTCAAAGGACCATTTTAAATCAAGGCTGACCAGCCTAGTGCTGAGGACATGCTGTTAATATCGAAGGAAAATCTGCAATGCAGTAGAATGAGAATGGACAGATTCTGTGGTTGACGTATCCAGTATTTCAGGCACAAGTTTTTGCTCAAGAGTATTTTTCTTACTTGTGTAGTAACAGCATATAACAACACATCATCTCTGGATGTCCTGAAATACCATGCACAACAGGAAGCCAGGATGCCTATAAAATCTATGTCCAGTCCTGTCCAGACACACAGCTACAGCTACAGCAGCTGTCTACAGCCCCATTTCCATCGCCTGGTACCGGCTCAACTTGACTCGACTCTGCCCAACTCTACTTGCTTTTGGTACCAGCTGCTTTGTTTTCCAATGCAGATGGTCCCCCTGCAGTGTAGCTGGTTGCCATAGCAACGCTGCAGGAAACTTCCATGAAGTCAGTGGTCCACTGTGGCAGGGCAGGCTCAAAGCTGTTATGATTTTCATCCTTGGGACTATTATTATGCTTTTTTTTTATTAAGTTATGATAGCTTTTCAGGGGAGAAAATAACCACCTAGTTTTTGAATATGTGGTCAAGCTTTACAAGTAATTACAAATTTGCTCTGACATTTTTGGAGATGTGATGACCTGCTAATGTGCCAGCTAGCGCATATTATATGGTAACGGTAACTGTCAGTGGGCAGCAGCAGTTAGCACTGTTGCCTCACAGCAAGAAGGTTCTCCCTGTGCCTGCGTGGGTTCTCTCTGGGTACTCCGGCTTCCTCCCACAGTTCAAAGACATGCAGCTTAGGTTGACTGGTGACTAAATTGCCCGTAGGAGTAAGCAGGAGTGCACATGTGTGTCTGTCTTCAAGTGTCAGCTGGTGGACCCCACCTCTCACCTAATGTTAGCTGGGGCTGGCTACAGCCCCTCTGTAACCCTATTCAGGAATAAGCAGCATAGATAATGGATGGATGGAACTGTTACCATAAATTTTACCCTCATGAGGGAGAAGTGCCAGCTACTATTATGAACAAATTAAGAACGAGCGACTGGTTTCATCACATGTAAACATCTGGGTTCATCAGCGGCATGATGGCCACATAGTAGTGACAAATTTCTGACCATTCAGTAATCTGCAGTGTTTACACGTCACCCTTTGGTATTGCCTCAGCTCGCTTGGAACCTCATCGGAGGTGACACTAGAAATAGTACCAGGTACTTTTGCTTTTGTCATAATAAAGTGGAAATCTTCATGTTTTGGACTGGTAATCAAACCATGTGATGACATCACTTTAGACTGCAGGGAAATTGTAATGGTTTTATTTAAATTCTGACAACATTTTAAAGACCAAATGATTAATAAAAATCAAATTTGGCTACTGACCCAATGTTGAAAAAAAAAAACAGCACTTTTACATCTTTAACAAAATAACCCAGACTTCTCAACTACTACTTAAGATCAACATGAAGAAAAGAAGGGCATTGCTTAAACAACATACAATCTAAAGCAAATATAACTTACATTTAAATACAGACTCAGAATAAGCGAGTCCCCAGTTTGTGTCCAAGTCTCTCGTCTTTTTCCAGTCATTTCTCTTTCTTTCCCTCCGCCATCAGACTCCTAAACAGCTGAGGAGTTTATTACCAGGAAATGTGTCGTGTACTGTCGAATTGTATTGTTTACATTCTCAGTTTGCACATGCATAATTGCACATTGACTGTTGACTGCTGCACATGCTGCTCCCATGCAGCATACATTCTCTTATTATATTCATTGTACAGGGAAACACGTTTCCTAACTGTGCATATGACAAATAAACACTTTGACCTACTCTCTCTGTAACAAAGGCTTAAACATGCCCCCAAAAATATACCAAAAAAAAGTATTCAAAAAGATTATTAAAATTAATTCATAACTGTGAGTGAAGTTACAAGTTTATGAAGAGGTGCTGGGTGAAAATGTTTAATGTGAGTGAATCTGGAATCCCTGATAATGATGGAGCGTAAGCTGTGTTGATGATGGCCTTTTGACTAGAATGTTCACATATGTATTCACGTTCTTTCACTCTATCACATGGAATACATTTATCTTTTGGCATCTGCAGAGTCTTTTTGTTGTTTAGGCAGAGTGCAGGCAGTCTTTGTGTGTGGGACTTGTCAGCTGAGTGCTGCCAAAAACATCATCTTTGGAAAGGCCTGGATTCGAGAGTGCAAACCCTGCAGCAATGTTTGTCCATTAGCTACTGTACCTGTTATACAGTAAGAGTTATAAAATTATTCAGAGAAAAGGAACAAAGGCATTTCTCTACAAAAACAATATTGTTTGGCATACACATTTGGTTTTATCAACTGCATCTGTACACACTAACCAATATTATATGCCCCCTCAAAGTTGACTACTTTACCAGTGACACTGTCCAATGCATGAATAAATTAAGGTCCAAATATAATACTTAATAAAACTCTCACCCAGAACAAGGAAAAAAGGACAACAAAACCCACTAGGAGAAGCCACATAAAATGTGTGATTTTTACTTTATTGGCCGCGTTTTCAAACATCATAGTCTACTTCAACAAGAGAAAAGACATCAATGGTCACAATGATATGGCTTGTTTTGCATATGTGCACCTGGTTTGTTTGCCCATCTCCACAGCACAGCCATTTATCTTACGTTTCTGCAATATGTCAATAAGGAATCATATACACACACACACACACACACACACAGTATATATAAAGAAAAGAAGGAATAGTCTGACTGAACAGCCGAATCCAAGTCGACTGACAAAATTCTTAGGTACAGCCCTACTAGGATTACACCACGTTTGATCTTACGGAAGTGCTTTAAACTGGTCTGCTTGCTGGCACTACACATCAGTTTCCACATATTTAGCCAATTAAGCTCCACTTGTGATATCTCATCTAGCTCACTTTTTCTCAGACTGGGTGCTCTGTGCAGCTCTGACACTGTAAGACCTTTGCCCAGCATCAAGCAATATTGCAAGCACTTCTAGTGAAACAGTAAAGCACAGCATTTTTGTTGCTAGTTAGTTAGATAAGATGATGAGTGGGCAGAATCTAGCTTAGTGTAGATTCAGATTGTGTTTGGCACTGGTCTAAGATGCAAATCTTTCATTGTGCCTTTGGTTACACTGGCCACCTGTCCAGCTGGTGGGTCTCATCTCATACATCTGGTGGGTCTCATCTCATACATCTGGCTTTTTGATGCAGCAAGGCCACAGAACTAGAGCCAGACTCATACCAGTTGGAAAAAATAGCAGGACGTCTTCCTTCCAATAACATCTGCCTCACTACATCAAGCTGTTGAGGGGATTCACATCAAAGTCAGTGCACACATCCATCATGTTTTCTGGATTTTTATTCAGCAAAAAGACGGAGCAGTAAGTGACCATCTAAACCAATAGTTCCCAACCTTTACTGTTTGTGAACCCTTAAATGAATACTAAGTTGTAAGAGTTTGTCCCTGGCTCTGCCTACGGCGACCAATACGACAAAAAGGACATACAAATAGCAAAGAGTAGAAGAAGAACTGAAAACGTAAGTGTTATTGTCTTCTATTATCAGGTCTCAACCCCCATGTTAGGGACCACAGGTAAACACCAAACAGTACTGCAACACTGCAGTACCGTACTGGAAAGACCAAGTGACTCCTGACAAAATATTTCAGTTAGAACTAAAACTATTTGTGATTTATTCACTACTACTCAATCAACAGACTATCAACATTTCTGATGATACATAGCCCCATAGTCTTTTAATCATTAATTTATTAAGCAAAACACTCAGTGTCCTCAGATCCAAGCCTCTCAAATCTGAGGATTTTCTGCTCTTGTTTTAGATCTATGTAAATTTATCCTTTGTTTTGGACTGCTCTTCATTTAAAAATAGATATCTGAATACTTCAGCTTCTTTTTCTTGCCAGAGCTCCCTTGGAAGAGAAGCTGTAAATCACAATGGGCCTTCCCTGGTAAAATAAAGGTTATAGGTTGAAAAAACAGGATTTAGGAAACTGAAGATCAGTTTTCAATATTTTCTGTTATTTTCTTAGACTAAATGATTAACTGATTAATCCAAAAAAAATGTATGAACCAATATAAAAACTAATTTTGCTTTCAACCATTAGACTAAATATACTGTAGGTTACCATGATGACACTTTAAATTCATACAATTGGCCCTTTTCACATGATGTCACACAGCGGCCATTGTTCCTCTGCTGGGTGTATCCTCACTTCTGCTTGTCAGTATAATCATTGAGCTCATACAGTATAAAGCAGCCGCCACAGACATTAATGAATTATGTTTAAAGTCCGCATGGCATGCTCATTTTGCTTGTTTCTAGCTATTTGTTTAATCAGTTTGACCTCCTACCCTCTGGGAGGTGCTTCAGGAGCCTCCGGACCAAAACCAGTAGACTCAGAAACAGCTTCTTCCCCACAGCTGTCTCCTTACTGAACTCTGTCCCCTGTTGACCCCCCCACTGCTTCCTCTATACCAGTGGTCCCCAACCTTTTTATCACTGCGGACCGGTACGTATATTGTTAATATAATAATAAATCTCAGAGTATTCGGTCATGACTTTAATCCTGAACACCGGCAGAGTTGTTGTCTCGAACATACTTTTAAGGCCGCCGTCATTTGCGATCTCCAGCAGTTGATCTTCTTGCACAGACCTGCTGGATTCACCTGGTTTGTTGACAAATGGGTTGCGGATCCATTCCTTGGCAGTTCGTGGGTCCTTTGTGGTTGGGAAGTAGCGCTCGAACTCTTTTA
>NW_018128435.1:76256-79657 GCF_001952655.1 Monopterus albus
GAGAGAATGCGGTCATTTTTCAAAATAAAAGATCGTTCAGACTCAGATAATAAATAAAACGGAAATAATTAATGATTTCTTGTGCGGCCCGGTACCAATTGATCCACGGACCGGTACCGGTCCGCGGCCCGGGGGTTGGGGACCACTGCTCTATACCACTACACACACACACACACACACACACACACCTCACCCCTTCTCATCTTTCCTCCCGGGACTAATGCATTACATTTCTGTTACCTGTAATAATGATCTGTTAATTTGCACATACTCTACTCACGGAATACTGCTCTGTAGTCATTTGCACACTGTTCAGATGCACATACTGTATATTTATCTTTGCACGATTTACATCCATTGAACTGTTCAATCATGTAACTTATCTTATTCTGCACCGTTTCATTCCATCTCATCCCACTGCACTAGTGTTCTATAACTTAATGTACCCTGTCCATTACTTGTAATTTGAATCCATAGACTGTTGTATATTGTACATTACCATACATATCTTACTGTAACTATAAATTGTACATATCTATTGGCAAATTAGTACTGACTGTACATACTGTAGATACTGCTCACTCTGCACTGCTGTTATTGCACTTCTGGTTAGATGCTAAACTGCAATTCGTTGCTTTGTACTTGTACATGGGTCATGACAAAGTTGAATCTAATCTAATCTAAATAAGGTGCTAGCATCCCTTTAGCAAAGTTAGCATTTTATATAGCAGAGTAGAGAATGTTTCTGTGAATAACGTACCAGTTAAAAGTGTTTGTAAGCTGAATGTCAATCTTAATGATTTTTTATGACAGTGTACAGTGAACTGATAACATTGGTGGTGTTCTGCCGGTGGACTTCACTTGCTTAGTTAGGTCAAAGTCAAGTCATATGTACAGTATGTCATATGTACAGTTAGGAAACGTGTTTCCCTGTACAATGAAAGTCTTACTTTGCCGTCCACATGAATGCTACACAATACAAGTGAAATATAAACTAGATGAGCAATAACAAATCTAAATAGGCAGTAACACAAATCTAAGGCACTTTAAAGCAGCAAGTGAAAGAAGCACAATAAAAATACAACAAGAACACAATACAATGCATAGAGAATATATGCCATATGGGAGCCGTGAAGTACAAATATTCAGCAGTGAGTGTGCAATTATGCATGTGCAAAACAAGTATGTAAACAGTACAGATGGTATTACATGAGGTAGATCCTAGTTATTTCTGAAGAGGATGTGTTTTTTTGCTATGAAATACATAATAGAGCTCCCAGACCCCCCTCACCAAGCTACACTATATATGTGTGTGTGTGTGTTTTAAATGGTTGCCTGGATTTTTAAAATATTGGTATAAGTTGCAGGCTAATATTTTGAATACACATTACTTCTCAGTGACTACTGCACACCATACCTGCTAATGTCACTTGCTAGCTATCAAAGAGCTCCATTCACCAATAATCCATGGCAGTAACAACAACAACAAAAAAAACTAATATTGTGAAAAAAAATGTTATTTACAATGTTGTATATATTATTCTAGTGGGTGCTGGCGTTGCCTTTTTTTAAGTGTCAGGGAAATGTTGGAATGCCCCTTTGTTCTTAAGTGCCCATGACATGCTCATTTACAGCCATTTATGCCACCCATCATAACCCCAAAGAGTCTGTAATTGTTTCAGAATCAGACAGTCAAAAAGTCTCTTCCTAAAAATGAGGATAGTTTGTGAATGCGCACAACTCCTGCTGACGGTGTTGTGCTACAAGTGGACAGCACAAGGAACCACAACAGCATTAATAAATATAAATTTCTCCTCCATAGATAGGTAAACAATGGTATATGTACCGATGAAAAGAGATTTGTAACACTCTAAACAAAGCAGGTAATTGAGAAACCCCATATTTTAACTGGCATAATGCAGACATAGTAACTTCTCCAGCCTTACAACAATTCTCTCTAACGTTACAGAAACAACACATTAAGAGACATGCAACATGGGTTTTTTTTTTAAACTTGCCATTAAGTCCCACTGAGTATTGGAAATATTACTCCCTTTCAAGTAGCTCCAAGGTCGGTAAATACAACTGGTGATCGCTGCGTTTTCCCCACAGGACCACATACAGTCCCAAAGTAGTGAAATTAATTCCAACAGGTAGCGTAGTGCCAACAATAACATCATGGGTTGTTAATCCACTCTTTAACCAGCAACACATCACATGCTGCAGACACATTAGCCTCAAGCAGTCAGAACAAACTGGTACTGTGCTCTGGAGGAATCCACCATTGATGAGCTGATCAATCACTACTACCAGGGTCTTCACAGGCACTAAGTTAAACCCAGTCAGGTAAAACAGCGAGTACAGGAGCATTCCCAGACATGCAGCAACCTCAGGCCCTGTATTTTTCGCCACATCTTCTGATCACAGTGCAGCACCAGGAGGTAAAATATATCCACAAAACCAAGCGCAAACAAAAGATTCTGCTTTTACAGTGACACCAGTGGATGTCAGGCAAGCTCACATGAATGTGCAACAGTCTGGGTTTTATGACCATTAAGGGAAATCCTTAAACTATACTTTATTTTGTTAGAAAAAAAGTCCCGCAAATGAGAGTTTGCAGGATGTGCATAAACCCAGTTGCTTCTGCAGAGAAATGACATATGTACACCTCATTTTTTTGAGTTTTAGGTCACATCTAGGATGATAATTCACCATTGTAACATTGAGATAAGTCTAAAAACAAGGAAAAGCATGCCATGGGCCCTTTAAATCAGTTTGCCCCAGTGCAGCATTGAACCGGAAATAGTGATTAGCCTGTCACCCCAGAATCGCCATGTTAGTTGAGGTCACTGTGAAAAGGGCCCATTCAGCTACAATCTCTGCTGACTCTCATTTCTTCTACATGTGTGCTTGACTTTTATTTCAATTAAGTTGTTAGAAGCATACCATGGCAGGGCCTCTGAAGACAGTGAAAACAATAAGTAAACATCCAGGCTGTGAATTAGAGAGAAGGGTTCTACTATACTACTGTACAATATGATGACAAAATAGCACTACCAGATAAGAGCAAAATTGTTACAATTAGATGGAGAAATGGAGACAGAAACAAAGCAGTCCACATAATGGAGAACACTTTGTGCATTGTAATGCCATGATGCAATGGGTGAACACTGGCCTGCATTAATGACAATGGTTACCGTTCACAGTAAACAATAGGTCAGATTTCTGCAACTGCCTCAACACACTTTCCATACATACACACAGTTTCAGACATAGCCTGGGCCATATTACAGAGAAATTATTGTATACACATCACTGCATCCTTAACTTTTCACTCCCTCTCTCTCATAATGTACATACACACACTGCGTTGCTGGTGTTAGACCACCTTACTAAATTAT
>NW_018128435.1:79686-81712 GCF_001952655.1 Monopterus albus
GAGAAGAAGCCCACAGAGCCCCCTGCCGTGACTCATTATTTGCTGTCCTACAAAATAAGCTGGGCCTGGCCTGCCCACTGTTATCAGCAAAACTGGAAACACCCTGACAGGAAGCACCGCGGTTTCTGGAGATACTGAACTCATATAAGCCATGGCCACCTTTTAGCCCTCATGAACTGTCAACAGAAACACCTGTAAGCAGAATCCTATTGGAGTGCTGTCCTTAAACAGCTCGTTTCACCTTTGGGTACGACACCAAACAGTGAATGCTGTTTAATGCTGAGTGAAAAGAGAAAAACATAAAAACATTATTTTTATTTCCATAGCCAATTATGAATTGATTATACAAATCCTCATATCACTGTAATCCCGTCTGTTTAACATAGCCTTTGTTCCTGCTGTTGTCCACAGACAGTAATATCTGGGGAAAATGAATTACCTAACAAAAGCGACCATGTGCAATTAGGCCCTCCTAACAAAAGGACAACCTGAACTTTTTTTTAAATTTCATTATTTGCTGTCCTACGAAATAAGCTAGGCCTGGCTGGCCCACTGCTATCAGCAAAACTGGAAACACCCTGACAGGAAGATTTTTTTTAAATTTCAATATCAAACTAAAATATTCATTTTCATCTATTATGTGGACAGCTATTATGGACAGAGGTGATGTGCATTTTCCACATAAGAGGCCTTTCCATCAATGACATTCTTTCATGTCACTGTAAGAAAAGCACCGATGTAGGCTACACAACTAGGATTGCCTGAATTCTATTTAGCTGCTTCAGTTTCAGGGTCCTGCTGTGGTTTATACTGACTCACTCAAAACATTCTGGGACACCTGGGAGATACTGCACCAAAGTAGAAATAAGAAATCCAAGATAACAAGACAAAGCAAGTGCACATAATGCAGAACATGAAAGTCCTTCTGGAGCCTCTAGCGGCCATTCAATGAACTGCAGGTTTAAACACTTCAACATTGGCTTTAGTCGTCAGCCTCAGAGGTTGCTGCTTGGTTGGAAGTGGTGGTGACTTATATTTCGTTTATAGCCGAAGAATAGTTTTTTGCTTCTAGCGATCATATTTGGGCTTCAAAAATCATAAAAGTGATGCTTGCTTGTGAAGATTATCTTGCTGAACAAATGTGTAAATGTCATAAACCGATTTTATTTGCTACAGAGCTTATTTTCTGGAATAATCCAAAAGCCTGTGGAAAAATCCCATTGGTTTTTTGTCAAGGGAACCGGGGTGATGCCAACTTCAGGGTTAGCCTACAAAAATACACCATCCCTACAGCACTTGACAAGGATGAAAATAATGGGAGCCTCACAACTATGTGTCTGCTAACTGATATGAAAGCAAGTCACACCCAGAGCTGCAAAGACAAGTCAATTAATCCATTACTTGTTAGACTGATAATTAATCAACAATAACGATCGGACAAAACAAGCCATCTGAAAACATAACCTTGGACTGAAAAATCGCATTTTTCACTATTTTCATACATTGAATAGATCAATTGATTAATCAATTAATTGATTGAGTGATTACTTACAACACAGAATAAAATAAAAATGAATTTATTACTTTGCAAAAACCCACATTTTCTGCCAATTGTAATAGGCTGGTTTTCAAGTCATTCAGAGATTTTGGATCTAAGGTATATGTTTTTGACAGTGCCTTTTGTACAAAAAACAAAATCTAAAGTGCACTGAGCATCTGATTTACTTGGCCAAATGCAAGTACTACATCACACACTGTCTTATCATAGATTCTGATATACAAACAGACAGAATAAATAATGGTCATTAAACGCAACACATAGTATGTATAAATATTTTGAATATTTCAGTCAAATGTTACAGTGGGGCAAATAGGTATTTGATACACTGCTGATTTTTCAAGTTTTCCCACTTACAGAGAATGGACAGGTCTGTAATTTTCATCGTAGGTACACCTCAACTGTGAGAGACAGACTCTACAAAAAAAATTCCAACAAATCACATTGTTCGATTTTTAAATAATTTAT
>NW_018128435.1:81743-84182 GCF_001952655.1 Monopterus albus
TAATTTAAACCCATCTCACAATCTTGCATTTTATTCCTGTGCTCAAACATAGATAGAAAGTAGACAAAGCAGCCATTTTCTTTGCTTTAATAATAATAATAATCTTTATTTGTACCGCACTTTCCAGCTCAAGAGCACAAAGTGCTACAGCAATAAAAACATAGTAATACAATATCAGTTAAGAACACTCATAGACAAACAGAAGCCAAATAGGTATCCAGCGTCTGATATAGGCCAACTCCCACCCAGCCAGCTCTCCCACCGGGGGTTTAACCGTGGTGGCCCAGAGGAGCAATACACACACTAATATATTGAAACTAGTTAAGAAATAAATTATTAAAGGTGACGAAAATCAGTGAACACGCTAAACATTAAAAGCTTGTTTGAAAAAATGCGTTTCTAACGCTGACTTAAACGCTGCCGGCTCAGTTATCGAGCATATATCTAAAGGCAGGGAATTCCACAGCCTAGGGCCGTGCACGGCAAAGGCACGACCTCCCCATTTTTTGTAGTGTGCAGGGGGAACGACAAGAGCAGGGTGACCCGATGATCGCAGGGTTCTGCGAGGGACATATCTAGCCAAGAAGTCGGACAGGTACGGAGGGCAAGGCCGTGCAAGGCTTTAAAAACATAAAGCAAAACCTTAAAATTTACTCTCCATTTTACAGGCAGCCAGTGAAGGGATAGCAGAACCGGAGTGATATGGGCATGCCGACGAGTGTTTGTCAGCAGACGGGCATCCGCGTTCTGAACAAGCTGGAGCCTGGAGAGTGATGACTGGGATAACCCGGAGTACAGGGCATTACAATAGTCAAGCCGGGAACTCACAAACGCATGAATGGCTTTCTCTAAGTAACTATGAAAAAGAAATGGCTTTACTTTTGCCAGCAGTCTTAGCTGGCAGAAGCTGAATTTAACCACTGACTTGATCTGCTTATCAAAGTTGAAATTGACGTCAAAAATTACCCCCAGATTTTTTTACTGCATTAGAGAGTGGGGGGCATATGTGCCAAGACCAGCTGCACTTCCATCCAACTGGGGGCTGATAACAATAAATTCAGATTTGTCATCATTTAAGTAAAGGAAATTCTGACTAAGCCAAGTTTTGACATCCTGTAAACAGTTTTGTAATGCACCAAACGAACCTGACTCCGGTTGAACCAGCGGTATATAGATTTGAATATCATCAGCATAAAAATGGAAGGGAACGTTGTGCCTGGAAATAATGGTGGCAAGCAGTGACAGATACAAGGAAAATAACAAAGGGGCCAGAATGGAGCCTTGCGGGACACCTGAAGTCAGGGAAGCTGCGCCGGAAGAATGGTCACCAATCATAACCGAATAGGTTCTATCGGTAAGATAGGACTCAAACCACCTTAGCACCTCCCCTCCCAGGCCGAAAAGGTGCTGGAGTTTTAAAAGTAAAATGGAGTGGTCCACTGTGTCAAATGCCGCAGTTAAGTCCAGCAAAGCTAAAATAACTGGGCGTCCAGCATCCAAGGCTAATGCAACATGGTTATGTACCTTGAGTAAAGCAGACTCCGTACTGTGTCGAGCCCTGAACCCAGATTGAAATTTGTCACCCAAGTCTAAAGATTTTAAGTGAGTTTGCAACTGAGTAAGCGCCAACTTCTCCATAACTTTAGCAAGGAAAGGCAACAGGGATATTGGCCAAAATTTTCCTAATACCGTAACGTCAAGGTTGGGCTTTTTAAGCAATGGTCTAATAACCACAGTAGGCAAACAACTTGGTGAGAAGGCAACAACTGTTGGCGCAATTATTAGAAAATGGAAGAAATTCAAGATGACTGTCAATCTTCCTCAGACTGGGGCTCCATGCAAGATCTCGCCTCATGGAGTATCAATGATCCTGAGAAAGGAAAGGGATCAACCTAGAACTATACGGGAGGACCTGGTCAATGACCTGAAGAGAGCTGGGACCGCAGTCTCAACGGTTACCATTAGTAACACACTACACCGTCATGGCTTAAAATCCTGCAGCGCACGCAAAGTCCCTCTGCTCAAGCCAGCACATGTCCAGGCCCGTCTGAAGTTTGCCAAAGACCATCTGGATGATCCAGAGGAGGCATGGGAGAAGGTCATGTGGTCAGATGAGACCAAAATAGAACTTTTTGGTATAAACTCCACTCGCCGTGTTTGGAGGAAGAAGGATGAGTACAATCCCAAGAATACCATCCCAACCGTGAAGCATGGGGGTGGAAACATCATGCTTTGGGGGTGCTTTTCTGCAAAAGGGACAGGATGACTGCACCATATTGAGAGGATGGATGAGGCCATGTATGGAGAGATTTTGGGCAACAACCTCCTTCCCTCAGTAAGAGCACTGAAGATTGGTCGTGGCTGGGTCTTCCAGCATGACGAAGACCCCAAACACACAGACAGGGCCACTAAGCAGTGCCTCTGTGAGAACGCTTTACA
>NW_018128435.1:84395-88442 GCF_001952655.1 Monopterus albus
GAATTTTTTTGTAGATTCTGTCTCTCACAGTTGAGGTGTACCTACGATGAAAATTACAGATCTGTCCATTCTTTGTAAGTGGGAAAACTTGAAAAATCGGCAGTGTATCAAATACTTATTTGCCCCACTGTAAATACACATCTTGAAGATCATATATAATATACAAAGTGATTAACTGTATTCTGGATAGCCTCC
The DNA here is from genome assembly GCF_001952655.1 of Monopterus albus. NCBI lineage: Eukaryota > Metazoa > Chordata > Actinopteri > Synbranchiformes > Synbranchidae > Monopterus > Monopterus albus. The sequence continues at coordinate 84,591 of NW_018128435.1, forward strand.
CATCCACAGCCAACTAAAAGCATGTTATTGTGATACAGCAAGCTACCATGCAAATTGCAACAACCTAGCCCGCCCACGTTTCCACAGCAAACACTATACTGGAAGCCCGTGGTAGCAGTGGCCAAATTTACATTCACAAACTAAGGAGCACGGGGTACCGACGTGGACAAAATTGTTGGTACCCTTCCGTTAAAGAAAGAGAAACTCGCAATGATCACTGAAATAACATGAAACTGACAAAAGTAATAATAAAAAAAAATTACTGAAAATGAACTAATGAAAATCAGTCATTGCTTTTGAATCGTGGTTCAACAGAAGCAAAGGTTCAAATGGCCCGTGAAGGTGTTCCAGTGAATTTCGAGGATAAACTGATTCATATGAAGACAGAGGATACATAGCCTTTTTCAAAGACATTTATATCCATCTTTATACGTCCCCCAAGCCCTGCCCATACAAATAAATCTTCACTTTTCAATGAGGGTCTGTCTTGCAATGAAAAGTCAGTACATCAGGCTATGCCTGAGTTATCCAGCTTCACAAAAGTTCACATTAGCAATCAGAGACTGTCACACAAAGATGTGTCGACTAACATTTTTAGAGTTCTCTAGGCATGTCCACATGGTAGATGGAGTTACACAGCCAGGTGTAAAAAAAATAAAATAAAATGCAATGCAACAGCTCAACCAACAATGGCTTCAGGATTACCACTGAGATGAGTCAACACTTCTGGCAATGACAGTCAGGAGTTCTGGTAACTGAACATTATCTGCTGCAGAGACAGTCAGCTGCCATTTGGTCAGGAACAAACACTGTACCTGAAGTGATTCAAATTAAAAACTGAACTTAATCAAATAGCTGAATTTATTTAACAGGTTTTACAGTCCCAAGCACCCTGATAGAAAGTTCAGACTTCAGATGAGGTTTCTTTTAGTGATGAATCTTTGACTTCTTTCACAAATAAATTTTATTATACATGCTACTTCTGCACACAAATTATCAAATGTGAGAGATTCTTGCCTATTTGAGCAAATATGACAGAGACCAATGCCTATGCTGGCTGACAAAATTAATATAATAGGAACCAGGGCAGCAGTCATGTCAGGCAGCTGCACTGCACTACAGGACTTCCAACTGGGAACACTTTCTCATCTCTTATCCAATTTAAAATTCTTATTGTGACTGAACTCATAATGCACAAATGTATGCAACGCTATTCCAAGTTTATTCAGTATAAGACTATACTCATCTAATGTGACTAGCAGATACAGATATCTGAACATCAGATACTTGGATAACATACTGTATTTTGAGTCTGTAGTGAACATGAATATCTCTACACCTACAAAAATATTACTTTTACCTAAGGAAGAATATCTGAGATACTAAGAAGATGGAACCATAGAAGAGTTTACATTTTTGCTTGAACTGATGCTAAAACAATTAATCAGTTATGAAAATAGTTGCCAATTAATCTTCTGTCAATTGACTAGCCCATAAGTTGCTTTAATTCTAATGAATCCTAAACAGTTTTCTTGGGTGAATGCACTAGTTGGGCTGTTCTATACAGATTCCTTTAAGTTACCACTGCTTTTTAATTTCAGCAGTTGCTTTCTTCAATAGTTTCACTACCTGTCAACCCTGCTACGCCACTGTTCCTCACTGGTTGGTCCCTCAGGTTCCCCATCCTCACTATCTACTACTGGTCCTAAATTCCTTAGCAGACTTACTAACCATATAGATTTCTTGTAGTCATTATCTATCAATATGAGTGGAAATACTGGAGAAGAAAACTAATGAACTAATGGAAATAATGGTCCTGACATGTTCGTGAACATGCTGGTATTTTGTCTAAGCTCTCATTGACTACTGGGACAAAAACAGATCAAACTTCCGATCATCTGCAGAGACCTAGCAGCCACATGGCCTTGCTTCCTGAAAGGAGGTTTCACCTTTCCCCTAGCCATTATATCACCCCTGAAAATGACTGGCCTCTCTGCATATAAATGTCATTTGATGTACCCCCCACCCCCACACCCCCATTAGAAGACAAACATTAGAAGACAATGTCTTCTAATGTTGTTGTTGTTTTTTTTAAGTATAAAGGGGGCCTGAAAAGTCTTCTGTTGTCTCAGGGCAATGGTGTACAGCAGAGGGCTAGCAATCAGGTTTGTAGTTAGAAACTGTAAAATAGTGAACGGAGAATCAGCCTTACAACAGGAATCATAAAAGCTTAACTAACCTTTATCCTGCTAGTGCCCTACTACAGTGAGCTTTCATGAAAACTGACCCCATAATTGCTGCAGTCTCGGGCAAAATTTTAAGCGCAGTGACAGCACTGAGAAGCACATCTGTTTGTTCCGACTACACAGCTAGCTAGTGTGTGTAGGCTACAGTTTACTTGAGGCACCCTGACAGCCTACTAGCGATTAACGTTTGCCGATATTATATGCCCATGTTCGAACGCCAAGTGGCGAAGGCTACAGCAAACAGTCTGGAGGCATTTCCCTCTGGGAACTTAGCTGCAACGACCCAGCTAACTGTCTGGCTATACATCAAGGTAGCACCAACAGAGCCATTAACATTAACTGTTACTCAGCGGTAGCTATCTAAGGTGACAAAAGCTAAGTCGCAGACTAACGCTAGCAATTTTTCAAGGCGGCCTGTAAAACCGTTTTTGGCAAATGCTGTCAAGGCAAGCCCATCCGTCCTCATTAGCTAACCCTGGCCCCACGAGGAGCGCTTCGGTAGATATGGAGACAGTGCCACTGCAATCACGAACATCTGTCAATTTTGCGCGACCTTTCTTGCCTGCGGTGTCACGCTTCGCAAAGTACCAGAATGTACCTTCTGGTTATAGCTAAGAATAATAACTAATTTGGGGGGGGGGGGGGTTTAAAATAAAAAAACTTTTTTTTGCATTTTTCGGGCACTGAGAGATTCTTCCTACTACAGGCCAACGTTGAGTGTTCTCGGAGAAAAGACGACATCGGAAAATGCTCAACTAATGTTCACATTTAATTATAATCCAGTAAGCTTCGCAAAATGTTTAACTGTTATACGTCTTAGTACATACCATATCCTAGCGGTTCTGTAGAGGCCTCTTATTTTTTATTTATTTGGGGGGGGGGGGGGGGGGACGCGTCGACCATCACGTAACCAAATGCCTATACAATACGCTAGATTTTGTGGTCATAACGTCCTCCTCTTATGTACCGGGCTAGCCTAAAAGCAGACAGTTAGCTAAGCTAGTGCCACTGAGGTAGCTTTAGCCCCTTGCGTTTAGGCTTACCTCTCTTGACGGCCTCGTCATACGACAGGAATCCTATCCTAGACTCTTTGGCCCCCATGCTCCCCTCATTTCATTGCGATGTGAGAAAATGAACGTTAGGAGCCGAGTTCACCAGAACTGTTTAGCACCTTATCCGTTTATTGTGAAATGGGTTCCTGGCGGTGTGTGTATGTGGTGAACGGATGAATGTTTTCAGCAACGCCTCCATTCTGTCACATGATCTAACTCTACCGATCACTTGATCAGCTCATTCAAATGCTTGTAAACACAACCAGAATGATAGGCATAAACGTTTTATATCGAATTAGCTTTGTTCATGAAGTGTTTTCCCTCTTACAAACCACACAAATGCATTTTTACTCATTATGCGTGGACATACTTCTCTACCTACCTCTATCAATGTATATGTGTATGTGAGAGAGTCATGGATGGTGAGAGAACGTCAAATGTAGGTTGTCAAGTAGTGTGAGTAGCCCCATCTTGTGGCTTTTCTGCTAAATAATTTTATTCATCACAGCACCCTGAAGGTGATTTTTTTGTGAAACCTTTAGTGAACCTTCAGG
>NW_018128436.1:0-2880 GCF_001952655.1 Monopterus albus
GCTCCTGCTATGCAGAAACAAGAAAAGCACATCTTTATTCACAAAGCAGCCAATTTCACTGCCAAGCTGGACTGAGACTGACACGAGCATCAGGCATTTTAAATGAAGGTAGATGTCGGCCTTTACAGTGAAACTCAGTGTCAACAGCACAGTCTGTGGCCAAAGTCAGACTTATCCAGTCCTACCCCATAACATCATCTTACCATCATTGGTTTGCAAGCAGTAAATGATTCTCTTCTACAGCACACAAGTAATATACTAAAGAATTATTACAGAGTGCACCTCCATATGCATATGACACCTAAAATATTTCACCAGGCCTATTTTTACCTACCAATGATCTTAATGCAGCCAGTTTTAAAGACTTTACCAGACAAAACCAGTCACTGGTATCTGAGCAGTGCCCTGAGCTCAGGTGCCAGAATCAGTACAGGCAGAGAAAAGGTCTGATTGTTCTCATATATTTAGATTGTTTGGAAGCGTAATTCCATCTCTGTGCAAACGTATAGAATTAGTAATGAAACCCACCTTCTCCTTCAGGTACTGGCTTTTATGAGTAAGCCCACATCAGTCATTTCCAAAACACAAAAAACTACATTCTCTTTGGGCTAAAATATGTATTTCTTTAAACATCTTTGGTTTGTCAACCTTAAAGACAAGATTTGTTGAACATAAAGCATAGCAAAACTAACCTGAGAGAGAAACATTCTCAATTTTTTTTACCTTCAGTTGACTTCCAAATACAAAACAATGTCAAAACATTGCAGTGTTCAGAAACAGGTGGAATCTTTAGAAAATATTGTTCTTGAGACTCACTACTTTTGCACTGGCTTTCAGTCCATTAAGGTCAAGGAACAACTTCTGAAAAACTTCAAGTGTATCCTTGCAGTGGCTCAGGCTGAGAGCATATATTATGCCCATCAGCAAAGCACAGCACCTTGGGCTATCCTTTCCCATCAGGACCTTTGCTCCCCCCACCACAATGGTGCCACCCAGCGGTCAAATGCAGGGGGTAGACCAGTCACCAATGATAACAATTTTCATCACTTGCCTTTCAAGCCTGGCTTCAAACTCGTCCTTATAAAGCAAAACAAAACAAAATAAACAGTAACATAGCTTAGTGTGCAACAGATAATGGATTAGATGATTACTGGTTACTTTTTAGACTGTAGTCCCTTCTGAATTCAGATAATCAATTGAGCTATTATTTTATTTTAAGCCTTATCACACAACTAAAGAGCATGTTCAGTGACTGACATACGCTTGTGTGATACTGTCAGAATCACATTACCAACGTTTTACACCCCCTGTAATGTTGTGAAAAATACTGACTTTAAATTGTATTACAATAGTAACTAAAATACAGGCAGACAAAAATAAAAGAAACACTCTGCTTCTACTTCTTTGTTTCCTCTCACAGAAATATCAAACTACAATTTGCCTACAGCCATCTATGTGAATGAACAAAAGGTTTTTTATAAATTGTGGCTGTTACTGAAATTAGATAATAATTATGTAGCTAGCTACAAAATGAGCAAAACTTAAATGATGCTTTTACCATCAGCTCTCTTGCTGAGCAGATATCTCAATGAAACAAGTGCAAATTCACTACTTTAGTAGAACTATTAGATGTAAATTGCTTTTATCCAGGTTGGTTAGCTCACAAGTCTGCTAACACACAATCTTACCGCTGGAACATGTGCAGGCATGTTACGAGACAGAACTTGTAATCCTGAAGTCAATGTGGAGAAAAATTAAGTTATCATGCCATCTTTTTTAAGTTAAGACAACCTAAATATTGTTTCAAACCCAATAACAATGAAATTTGAGTTTAAATTACACACAAAATTAAGTTGATGTAATTACCAACATTGATTGGTCGAGAGGACCTGTCGAATTAATTCTGATGAGAAGTGGTATCTATATTGTGTGTGGTATCCAGTCCCGTGTCCCGACAGACACTAAGCGGCGAGCGTCGTATCCTCCAGGTAAGAACAGATCAGAAGCTCAGAATCAGAATCGCCTTTATTGGCCAGGTATGTGAGGAACTTGACTCTGGTACATCGAGTCTCCGTGCGCATGTACATATATCCCCGTGCAAGGGGGCAAGTGAACAGTAAACCGAAATAAGGCTGTGTAATATAAAAAAATAAAATAAAATAGAGTACTAACAAGCAGCAAACAATGCAAAATAAGCAGTACAAACAGGCAGTAAACAATGCAGACAGACAATGGAACGCTCACTGTGAAATGAGATTAAATAGGAATAAAAATAGAATGCTTAAAAAAATGGAGACCTGTAGGATCTTAGTTATGCTGCTATAGTCCTAGGCCGCTGGGGGCCCCATGATGCTCTGAGTTTGATTTGATCTGTATAAACTGTACAATGTACATCTCCTTTCCCTCACCTATATTGGCAGAGCTCAAAGGTCTCTTCTGCAGGCCCGGTGAACCCGGGTCTTAGCTGGGTCTAGGAGCGCGTGTGCTATGGGCAGCGAGGCCGCGGGACCCCCGCCCCGCCCCGCCACGCCCTCGTCCACATCTCCCAGCGAATCCACAGAGGCAGCCTGGTCCGGAGCCTCGGGGTCCGGGCTGGCATCCCAGTGCGCTCCGCCCGTCTGCCGGACCCCAGTCAGCTCACCCTGTGACGCAGGAGAAAGAAAAGGTTTTGCTCAGTGCTCCTTCTACTAACGCCCACGGCAAAGTGAATTTATTTGTACAAGTCATTTTCATACTGCAGCCCATTCAAAGTGCTTAACACAGTGTGCACAAATAGGTGAAACATTAAATGTCTAAGGAAAGCGCAGAGTTTCACAGCGGCATACCTGTTGTACTGGCGGCGCTAGCTCTGGTCCCTGGGGAAGCAGGCTGCGGATCAAA
>NW_018128436.1:5272-5885 GCF_001952655.1 Monopterus albus
TTCAGTAAATAGTAGAGAGAGCAGTTATAAAATTATAGTTAAAGTGTTCTTATGTGTTACCCCATTGTTGTTATGTGTTAGTGTTGCTGACTTATACTGGTGTGTTATCTGATGATGTTTTTACTAAGTTAATTGCTGTGCTGTGTTTTGGACCGTCAGTTTGGCTTGTATGTGTGAGACTGACCCTGGGGGAAGTGCCATTGTTCAGCAGTCCTAAATAAATGACAGAGAAAGAAGTGTTGCATTGTGGTCATTGTAAAAGGACACGCCCAGGTGATAGCCAGGGTCGTGAGATGTATGGCGCCTGGAATAATTGCTAACCAAGATCAGCATAGATGCTAGCACCCTGCTAGCTAGTCTCTCTTCTCCACACCATGGGTCATTACATTTGGTGTCAGAAGTGGGATGACCTGCTGTTGCACGCCAAGGACTTTGATACAACCCTGAAGAACCTACGGGAGGTTCTGTTGGCCATTCGCCGGGCAGGGCTCTGCCTCAACCTGGCCAAGTGCAACTTGTTGGCTAAGGAGACTACCTTCCTGGGGCATGTGCTGTTGCCACCAATCCAGCAAAGGTGGCTGCGGTGGTCGAGTGGCCCCAACCGGCTAATGCC
>NW_018128436.1:18322-22598 GCF_001952655.1 Monopterus albus
ATGTGCTAAATATCCTAAAAGGCTGAAACATGTCAGCATGATCCTCATCAAGTTCTAAATCTTTAATGAGACGAGTATGGTGGTTGTTGGGCTGAATACAAGAACAGAAACACTCAAGAGGTCAAATTCATACAAAAACCTCAAAGATCTGAGATGTGTAGGTATAGGTCATTAACATGGACCTGTCCTGTAGTCCCAGTCTGCCAACACTGACTGTACCAGATGTTATTTTACCTCAGAATATGGACACAAATGTAACAAACAGGTTTTTTCATCACTCAGTGAAATGGAGGCTCAAGGAGCAGAGAGTTGGAAAACGGAGATCTGAGCTCTGCTCATGCAGGTAGGAGAAAGGTTCTGGAGTTGAAGACGCACCTTGAGATCAGTTTTGAGGCCACAAATGACTCTGACGTGATTCTAAAGCTCCTGAACGTCTCTGGGTGTGTGATACTTGGTGTCTGTGCTGTGTTTCCATCAGAGCTGCTGCTGATTCCTTCTGACCCAGTTTCCCTGCCTGGCTTGACTGGGGTGTTTCCAGTGCTGCTGTGGGAGTTTCCCTGCTGGGTCCCAGCGTGCTGCTTCATGTGGAGGCTTTCCATTTGATTTGTGACATTCTGCTGTAACATCAGCAGTGCTCACATCTACTCCACGACGCCAACTGACCTGATTGTTATTTATGTCCTGGACACACTCGGCAGCACATCATCTTTAAAAGCTGATTTGGAGACATTCACATCAGTTATTTTTATGCTTCCATCCACCTGTTTTTATGCACATTTCCAGTTTGTGCATTTAAAACAACCTCAGGCATCGACAGAATTAAATAGGAAAGAGACTTGGGGTGGAGGTTGGGGAGGGTCTGATGCAGCAGAGCCAACAGGAAAATTGTTTTATGCCCTAGATTCACAGTCGGTAGAGAAACCTGACACCTTGAGGGTCTGAGGACAGAGGGTGATGTAAAGCCCCCAAGGCAAGTTTGGGATTTGTGATAATCAGCTATAGGTTAGAAATATAATCAAATGGACTTTTTCAGGCCTCTAAACTCCTTCAGAACAAACTGTTTGAAAAGGAAAACTCACTCTTTGAACTTTCTATATGGAAGGAGCTGGGACTGCTGAGGGACATCTGGTATGTTCACATTACACTGATGTGTATTAATGTGCGTAAAAGCACCAATAACACAACGTGAATATGCTAAAACTATCCCATTACAAATAAGAGTTTTGCTTTCAGTAGTTACTTATCTGATAAGTTTTATCAGCAAAATAGATGGAAGTATTAAGTGTAAACCTACTGTTGGTACAGAATAGTTTTGCCAAGCATTTTAATGTTGAATCTAAAACTGTTGTTTAATCAAAGGTCAATGATCATATCATTTATAATATATATATGGACACTAAATGCACATGTGTATAGGCTGGGTGATAGCTACATATAAAGTATGTTTAATATTAATTAATTATGTATAAATAATTGAATGAAACCTGGCAGTTAATAGTAATAATCACAGCAACAAAAATGCACCAACACCTTTGTTTTTATGTATGTAGGTCAATTAGATAAATAATCCATTGAAAAAAAAAGACTCTTACTGTGATGACTTTCACCATTAATTGTTTACAATGGAGGAAAATGCCAAAAAAAACAACAACAACACTTGTTTTAACTTCTCAAATATGAATACTGGTTGGCTTCCTTGGTCACCAAAGAATAAATGTAATATCTTTGGGATTTGCATTGTTAGTTTGAACATCTGAACTTGGGCTTTGGAACCAGTGAGGGGCAGTTTTCATTATTTTCTGACATTTATAGAAGAATAATCTTTGGTTCCATCCCTAGTGATGACTGTGTGGAGATGTGTAGACTGTACATGGGGTTCATGGGACGTTTACCTGCCATCTCTGACCAAACTACACACCTTTTTAAACTGGTTAATAAAAACATATAAACTCCTCTCAGGAAAATCATCATTTTCCTCTCCAGCTCTGAGGTGCCTGCTCCCAGCCCACCGGGACATGTGCACCCTGATCATGGCCGAGCAACTGGCATCAGACCGGGTGTCAGACGGTGCACAGAAATCTTTGATATTCCCAACTTTGAAACTGGGAGGACTGGTGCTTCTGCTGGAGTTGCGCCCTCAGCTGGAGTCCACGGCATGAATAATGTAGACCAAGGTCCTGGAGCGGATCAGAGCCGGGCTCTGGAGACCAGAACCTCCACCGAGAAGAAACCGAATCACGGAGAAAAGGTGCGGATAAAAAACCGCCGGGGTCCATTTCTAATGTGACCGAGACGGAGACGGGGATGAGGGCATAATGTAAAAACCCTCGGCAGCGGTGGCGGAGCTGCTGGTGATACTGGTATTGGACCTCCTCCTCCTCCTCCATCATCAGCATCATCATCATCCCACCACACACCTCCGCCGTTCAGCCAGTTTTTCCAGCACCACCACCAGCGACAAACCTTCAACGACAACATCATCATTATAAACAACAACAACAATATCCAGCAGGGCCGGGGAGAGGAGCATCATGGACGGAGAGAAAACATCCTCCTGGTGCGGAACAGCCGAGCGGAGGAACGCCATCATCAACACCAGCTGAATACAAGCGAGGAGGTGGAGGAGGAGGAGCGGATGGATGCCAGCCTGGGATCAGCCACCAACACCACCACCAACAACCCTCCTCCAACTGGGACCAGCTCCGAGTTTAATCATTATTATGGGAATGGAAGAGGAGGGCCTTGCTTTGATCAACATGGCGGACAACAAAGCCCAGGGACTGGGGTAACAGCGGCGCTCTTGGTACACAACACTATGGATCAGGTTCACAACTCCCACGAAGGGTACAACAACAACAGCCCGTATAACCACTACCCGAATTACCGACCCGGCTATGGGAATAGTGGATACGGTGGCATGATGAGTCCGTCACGCCAGGGGAACAACCTGATGGGCCCGGGCAGCGGCAGCTCGGTCGCTGCTAACCACAGTAAAGTGGCTATGGCTGCTACCAGCTCCCCGGCTGTAGGTGGAGGTGTTAGCGGCGGCAACAACGGAGGATTTCAGCGGTTCCATGGACAGGGTCAGCAGCAACAACACCCGTCGGGGGCTACGCCAACTCTGAATCAGTTATTGACGTCTCCGAGCCCGATGATGCGCAGTTATGGAAGTGGATATCCGGATTACAATAATCCTAACGCACAGCACCAGCCGAGCATGGGGCTGGCTAAAGACATGGGCTCCCAGTACGGCTCGGCTACTCATGGCTGGGGAGGACAACAAAGAAATCACCCGACCATGAGCCCGGGGAGTAACGGCCAGGGGAGCAGCAGATCCCAGGTGAATAGCACCTTATTAAACTTTGGGCCATTGTTGTTACGCGGTAACAAACTAACCTGACTAACAACAGATAGTCATCTGATAACGGCTAACCTGCTAGCCTACGTTATGTCACCCAGTTAGCCGCTATGCTAACGTTAACGTCAGTTAGCTGGTTAGCTAGGTGTATTTTTCCCCTCTGCAGATAGACGTCATTTACGCAGCTCGTTCCATAAATCTGGCATTTTCGACTATTGAGTAAATAAAGAGTCACACTTATTTGTAGTTGCATAAACATTTAGAAATATTGACCGCAGTAGTTAAAGGTAGTTGGTAAAGTCACCGTTTCGATTTTGTGTCCAAGGTGACTCCGTTTTTAGCTCGCTATGCTAAGCGTAGCATTTAGTATGCTAGCATTTAGTGTTGTTAAACGAGCCTTACAGGCCTTAAAAGACTACACGTATGTAACGTTGGGAAACTCGGTTATTGTGGGCACTGTGACACACATCGGAGTCATGATTAACGGTTATATTGTTAAATAAAGTTTGAAAGCATTGGCATATGGTGACGGGACTTGACATTTATCTGCGGTCGCCTGCCGTTTTTTGACAGCTCCATTCAGCTGGCATCAACCAATTGCTTCACATATGCTAATTATCTCTTTTGGGGGCAATTTGAGGTGTCATTGAGTTTGTTTGTTTTGCGTGTCTCTCTGACATGCTAATAGACCACCGTGTGCAGAGGACTGGAGTGTTTTCAGCTGTATGTACCGCTGCTTCGCGCAGTGAGGCCCCTGTTAGCTTGTGATCTGGCCTGAACTTTGTTGGCAGTGAGCCCATTATGGCCCCTTCTTTCAACAAGAGCTCGGACCTTCATACATGCAGATTAGCCATGTGCCCGTTATTACCGGCATAACACCGGGTCTAAATATTCAGCGTGCTCCTCCGGCTGCCCTCC
>NW_018128436.1:22670-41648 GCF_001952655.1 Monopterus albus
GGAGATTTTTCAGTGCTGTTAGCCCAATGTAATAGTGTGGGATGCCTTTTGTTTCAACTGGTGATTATTGCATAATCTGTAAGTAATTTTTCTGATGAATCTTTTGGTTTACAAAATGTCAAAAATAACAAAGTCGTCCACTCACACCCTCACAGAGCCCAAGGTGACTTTTGTGATCTTCATTTTTTTTCTGGGAAAAAAGTCCAAAACCCACAGATTTTAACTTTATGACAAAGGGAAGCAGCAGACTTGAGTAGCTGGAACCTGAGAATGCCAGCTGTGTTCAGGAATTATACTGACACTCATTCATTATTGAAACAGTAGCTGATGATCAACTAATCCATAAACCAGCTGAGCATTGCAGCTCTGACATACCGGTTAACATAAATAATTGATTATTAGTTTGGGTTGTAAAATATCTTAAAAAAGGGAAACTAAACTTGGCCACCATGGTATTGCACCATGTGACCTCATGACGTGGCTTGTTTTGTCTGACCAACAGTCAAAAACCTAAAAATACTCAGTTTACTACGATATAAGACCAAGAAAAGCATTTATGAACAGCTTCTAAAGCAGCTTGGTTTGTTTTGGTACGATATATGAATGAATGTAAAAGAAAACATGAGTAACCATGGGTAAAAGACGTTTGAGAGTCCTGGTATACAGTACGTTTTCGTATTGCTATTTTATGTTCTCTTTCACTGCTTGATGAAATGTGAAGGATGCTCTGCCGCAATATCTCAAGCTGTTCTCACTGTTCTACTACGTTAATTTTGCTTGAATCGTCTTGCATCAGCCATCACAGCTGGTTGTAGAGTTGGACGACTGATCTGAGGGTCATGTTGTCAGGTGTGGTGCTCACACCTGGGTCTCCCTTCCCTCTGGTTACACCTGGGTTGTTGGTCAGGTCTTTTCCATCCTCTCTACCTACAACCAGCTGTGTGGACTTGGCAGAGTTCCAGCTCCACTCACTTCTGTGTTTATTTCCTGTCCTCAGCCGACCGATGGGAAAACGTCATCCAAAGCACAGATGAAAGACCAGGATCAAATGTCTGTGTGTGTGTGTGTGTGTGTGTGTGTGTGTGTGTGTGTGTGAGAAATCCGCAAATGGTTTCTATTTTTAGCTGCAGTCAACTGAGCAGGAGTGAAACATCTGTTCTCACTGAGTCACTTCTCTCACCTACTATTATGTCAGTGTGTCAAATACAGTGTGTGTGAATATTAAAGTGTACCCAGGCGTGACTGTTGACTCCTGTTGAAAGTGACCTCCCAGGCTTTTGCATGGCTCATGTCCCACCCCCCACTCCCTGAGATCCATCTGACTCTTTTGGAAGCACTTGATGATACATTAGTCTGTGATGTGTTTACTGGCCTCTGAGTGCTGGAGAGCTGGGCACCATAAGTCACATGATGGGCAAACGCTCACTAATATGAAACTACATCATTGTCTCTTGTCAGTTCAGTCAGCAGCATCATGTGACCTAGGGATCCAATATCTGGATCCGGTTTGGCTCTGGTTTCTAGTTTGGTAAATTCCTGGATTTTTAAGCTTTGCAAGACTTTTATTCTCATTCTCTGTTAGACTCTGTTGCCTCTCAGGCAATGTCCACATCACAGGTCTCAGTGCTCATTTCTCATGTTTCAGTCAGATTAGTTACATGACAACAGGCCATATGTGCAGAGGAGGAGATGTTAAAACAACCACGTAGATTGTGATCATGTTCTAGAACAAAGGCTTTCTGCTTCATCAGGGACATACATTCCTCCGTCTGTTTACGTCCCTTGTGCAGCCCAAAACTTGCCTGTGAAGTAAACTGGATGCTTGTTTTGTGCACCATATGTGCATACTGTTTATTCCCAGTTCATGTTAAGCGCTTACACGCAATGTTTTATTTTTTGACTGTTTTATGTTGTTCATCCAAAAACAACAATCTTGTTCTTCTTCTTCTTTCTGGTTGGATGTTTCCATCATGTTTTCTAATGCATGTGTGGAATGTGTCCACGTCACTGACTGTGTATAAAAACTGGACAAACCCACTGTGATGTCACCCAACAGTTTTCTGATGAGCAGTTTTGAAGCTCAAGGCTGGTTGTCGCCATATTGGCAACGCTTCAGTCCGCCTGCTAGGTCTAATCTAAAAATGGGCAAAGAGGTGGAGTGTGAGTGGAGCTCTCCAGACAGCTAGCGGCCAGCCACCTGTAGCGGGACCCTCCCGCCTGTCACTCAAAGTGGCCACATCTTTAATTATGTGTAACTTTTAGTCCCAATATAATCTAAACTGGTGAGTTATAAAAAAAAAAAATTAAAAAAAATCAACCCGTACATTTGTCATGAAATGGAAATTAGCTATAGAGCCCAAAACTGTTTTTTTGTAACAAGCTGTAAACATGTGTATTCAACTGTAAAACTGGGCATTTTGACAGGGGAGTCTATGGGGACTGACCCCCTTTTGGAGCCAGTCTCTAGTGGCCATTTGAGGAACTGCAGGTTTTGTCACTGCGGCACTGGCTTCACTTTTCAGCCTCGGAGGTTGCCACTTGGTCTACGTACACATACCCTCGATTGCCATATGAATAGAATGTGTCCGCGTCTGTCTGAGGACAGAACTTCCATCCCAAGTTGATGGAAGGTGGTCATAGTATTTACCTCTGTCGTTCTTATTAAAGAAACAGTGACCTTCCAACTTGGTTTTTTAAAACACAGACAGCTGAAAACTGACAACGCCACTCACCATCCAGTCCTTTCTCTTGTAGGTGCCGCCCATGGACCCAATGGCGATGAAGCGCTCTCAGCTTTACGGTATGAGCAACAACCCATACTCCCAGCAGCAGCAGGGGGCGCCCTACCCCAGCCAGTCCTACGGCTCCCCCCCCCCCCCTAGATACCCTCTGGCAGAGGGCAGATGGGGATGGGAGGGATGCAGTACCCTCAGCAACAGGTAGGAGACGCTCTGCCCAGCATAACAGAAAACAGATGAATTTCAAACAGTAAAATGTAAAAACAAAGTGTTTCTGAACTCGTATGTCTTTCTAAGTTAGGGGTTTTAATCTCTTGATGCTCTGTAATCTTTGCACTTTCTCTACCATCCGTAATCATTATAGTGTTACAGGAATTGTTTTTCCAGTCATAGCTTCAGTTCTCAGGTCAGACTTGGGTCTTTCAGAGTTATGAGCAGGTTTCAAGTCTCAGTTTCAGGCCTGTGCAGGTCTCTGCTCCCCTTCTGCATACAAATACAACTGAACGTGTGTCAAGGAATACTGATGAGCCAGCAGTCAAAGGCGGACGCTTATTGTTGAGTTGTACTATAGTGTCCTCTCTCATTACAGCTGCCGTTTGGAAGTTGTTGTGTGGCAGTTTGTGTTTTCATTGCTGAAAAGCTGAAGCTGGGATGAGTTTGAGCTGGTTGTCTCTTCATGGAGCTGATTCATCTGCAGCATCACCGCTCAGAGGACGACACAGCGATTGGTGCTGGCAGACCACATGGCTGCTGCAGAGTGGGCCAGGCTGGGCCGGGCTGGGCTGGGCTATTCTCGGTGCAGACCGAGCTCTGGCTATTTTTAGATCCCAGACTGCTGGTCTGAAGCTGCTGCTCAGAGCAGTCAGCCTGCTCCAGGTTTTTCATGTTTACTGATGGCTCGTGCTCTGGTACGACTCATCCCAGGACAGAAAGCTGCTTTTCTGTAGCAGCTGGAAACAGAACACAGGCAGTTTAAAACCAGAGTAAAGAAAGTTTCAGTGGTGTCAAATTGTCAAGGTAGAGGGAATTCAAAGTAAAACATCTGTAGAAACCTATCAAACCAGTGGTGCAGCACAGTCGCTTCTCTCTGTTCATCTGTTTGTACCACACGGTCATGATGTTGCCAAAGTTCAGCGGTCACAGGTGGACACTCGAGTTAGTCTCAAAAGACGACACTGTAAATATAAATCAACACATGGTAAACATAAGAGTCGGATTAACGTAGAAAGGCAGGATATAAAAAATTTGCTGCAACATGTTCACTGGTACAGATGCTATTTGTAATATCAGCCACAGCTGCAGCGATTAATCAATTGACAGAAAATTAGTCGGCAACTATTCTGATAATTGATTGTTTTACAGGTAAAAAATGTCAAACATGATCTGGTTCCAGCTTCTTAGATGTGACAGCTTCTGTTTTTCTTTGTCTGTCTGAGGCTTTTGGGTGAGACAGAGTAAACAAACTACAAACATCACTGTGCAGGAAAATTCAGATCTTATTAACATTTCATAGACCATACAGTTAATGGAGAAAATAACTGGTAGTCGACTCCATAATGAAATGAACAGACATTAGTTGCAGCCCTAATATCACTACACACTACGCAGCCACACAAGCTGATATGAAGCTCTGTGTATGTCCATCCTTTTAATATCTCTGCTTGTCTCGTCATCTTACAAAAAGGTTTATGGCCCTTGAAGAAGTAGCCGTATTTATTAGTGCTCTAACTGCTTGATTAAAGAAACGCTGACACACCTCTCTGGTTCTTTTACCCACTTAACTGAGGATTATACCTGTGTCACCCACCTGTAGTCTCCACTGCTCCCTGGATGCTAAACCCAGAGAAATGCCTTTTCTCTGGCATAGAAACATGAAGTAAAGTGAATATACTGCTCACTTCACTTGCTCCAGATCTGCCTTGATTTGGCATTCAGTTTTAGATTTGTGGGGTATAGCATTTTAAAAAATTAGACATGATAAAGGGACTGTTGCCATGTGGTGGGGCTCGGTTGCAACCATTTAAAGTCTCTTTTCTTGTTTCTCTTTTCTTTCAACCTTCTAGTCAAAGTACCGTAAAAAAGAAACATCTGTTTAAAAGCTTGAGGAAATCCTGAGTGTTACAACCTGCTTTGTGTTGATTTCAGGTGAACCCTGAGCAGGTGGTTTCCCACACATGATCTCCTGGCTCTGCTGTTGTCAGGTTGTAGATGTCTCAGATCACAGTTTCTCCCCCAGAGCTTTTCCTCTGATGCTGCCTCATAGATTCCTCCAGAGAAACACTGTCATCGCAGAGTAACAGTGACGCTGTTACATCATTCCAGGTTGACAGATGTATATTTTTTGTTCAGCCCGAGGGTACTGCTGTCACAGTTGTTGTTTGTGCTCAGATGAAGACAGCCAGAGAAGCAGAGAGGAAGTGTAATGACATTTATCTGAGCGAGGTCCCAGGTGGCCCCGGGACTCTTCCTTTATTAACTCACTGATTCCAGATGAAATTGGATGTGAACCAGTCAGCTTCCCTCTCTGTGCTGCTTAGATTGATTCTGGTTCAGGAGGTTTCCTGTCCACAGCCCACTGTCCGACTGCTTCAAAACAGTTTTTTAACTCTGTAACTGTTTTATTCCTTTACAGTCATCTAGTTATCTGTTTAAGCTCTTTAAAGGTCCCACATAATTCAAACTAACTGAAAAGAAAAGAGCAAAATATTTCTTACTTTGTGCAGTAACAACAACACAAGGTTTTATAGTTATGAGCCTCTATCAAGTGGCTGAGGTGCATAAATGTACAGTAAAAATACCAGTTCAACCAGCAGAGAGAGATTAGTCTCCACTGAGGTGAAATACTGTAAATTAAAATGTAAGTTACATTTCTCTGTGTGTAAATAAACAGCATCAGGTGTTGATTTAATGCTGTGACCATTTTGGACAAATGGGCAGGACAAACCAACTGAAACAGCTTTTTGTGTAGCACAGTGCAGGTGAACAGCAGCACAGCTTGCAGCCTCCTCAGTGATCACACAGGTGAAGCAGCGCCTCTGTGAAACAGACTGAACTTCATCACCTTCATGAAGGAGGGTTTACTGCAGGACTGGTGGATCAGACTGACTTAGTCTGAGGCAGAGGTTCCACTGACCTTAAGATGCAGTTTACTAGAGCAGAGTTGCCCAAACACATGAAAAGTGTTTCCTCTACTTCCTGTGATCACACCAACACCAAACGTTTGGAAAATGAACTGACGCGTCCTGTGACACTGAGCTAGTCGTGGCTTAGTTTCCTTAATGTATTTGCAGCCGCAACAGAGCACTGGTTGTGACCATCCTCAGACACCAAGACCAAACGTTTGGAAAATGAACTGACGCTCAGAACAACTGTGGCTGAGTCCAAATGTTCAGACAAGTCCAGTGCCTTCAGACTGTGCAAGCACCGGTCCAAACCAAAAGTGTTCAGTTGCAAGTGATGAAAAAGAAAATCATCCCGTTCTCCCTGTTAATCCACTGGGGCCCGGGTTGTTCTTTCCGTCGATGTTACCACACTCAGTCTCTGGCTGCTGACACCTGCTTACATCACCACACTGGTGTTACGCCCGCATTGCTGAGGCTCTCAGGGCATGCAGGAGCTGCTCTTGAGCAAGGCACTTAATCCTCCTCTCCTCCACTTCTCACAGATTACAGCGAGGTTGCGTCTTATTGCACGTTGTGTCTGTTTTTATTCCATAGGGGAGTGTGTGCTTTTAGAGCAAGGATGATGAGGAGAGGGAGACACGGGTTGCGGTTTGTATCAGGGTCAGATCAGTGCTGCTGGAAGAGTCAGGCTGCGCTGCCAGGGCTCTAGAGCTTCTGGAACCGGTTTGCTTGTTGTTCTTAGAGTTTGAATAAAGATTAGTGAAACTTCTTCTAATTAATATTTACAGAAGCCCCTTTACTCATGCACCTCATTATGTTTTGACTGTCAAGGCAGACGTTATCACCTGTTATCACCTTGTGTGCACAAGGAATAGCAGGCCTGTGACACTTTAATCCCTCGTTTAGTGTTTATCATCAGTATTAACATGTCCAGACTACAGCTGTTTATGAACACATAGTTTTCAGTTCTGTAGAAACAGACTGAATACAGGTTAAAAAGATAATGAAGGATAAAACAGTAAAACACTGTATGGCTTCATAGGAGAAGTTACAAATACTTTAAACTGTACTAGTAAAAAGTACTTGGATCTGCTCACAGCTACATTAAAACCTATCAGCCATTTGTTCCATGTTTATATAGGCTGATTATAAACCTTAAAGGAAGAGTCAGAGCAGGAAGTTATCAGTAAGTCAGGACAGACTGTGCATTACCTTCTTCTTTGATTTGGTTGTTTATGTACTTGGCACAGTGCACATTACTCATCACTGACGTAAAGCAGTGCTCGGTGTGGATGTGCTCTGCTTAGCTCACATGTGGTCCCATCCGTCAGTGCACGTCTGTGGACTGTCTTTAGACTAGTCTGTAAAAAATATTCACCTTGATGGGACAGAAGTTGGGAAAATGGCAAAAAAGAAGTACCATGCAATAAAATAGCCACTTTGAGAAATGCCACTGATACTGGCACCACATGTGTGTCTGTGGACTCTCCAGACCCAGTCAGAGCAGCTGGTCTGGGTTTGCAGCTCTGTGATGTTACAGTCATCAGGGACTGATGGTTTTGGTTTCTGTCTCCTCAGATGGGCTCTCAGTACGCTCAGCAGCAGCAGAACATGGGTGGCTACTGTCAGCCGGGTCAGCCGGCATACTTCAGCCCAGCACAGCAGCAGCCCGCTGCCCCCAGCCAGCCGCCGTACATGCAGCCCCACCCACTGCCGCAGCAGGTACAACTGGCATGACAAAACCGCAGAAACAGTGCTCTCACTCAGTGTCTCTGTTCTTTTAATCCACTTTACTGTGCTATGAATTAAACCCAATACTTCCTGCACATTTCACAATAAAAGCCAGGAAAAGGAAGCTGCCCCCTGAAGTACATGTAGGCTTTTACTGTGAAAGAATCAGAGCAAGTGATGAGTTAGCAGAACTACAGATGTGATGCTGGTCTTTATCTTCTGTGGCTGGGTGGTGCTGTGGTTCTCAGCAGAGTCAGGTCCCGAGTTCAAAGGACTGAAGAGGGCAACTGACCTTTGGTTGACCTCTGTGAGGCTGTTTCCTGTCTGAGACCACCAAGCAGCTTTAAACCTCTCCATCCTCTCACAGTCAGTTCACTGCAGACAGACAAGCACTGCAACTTGAGCTGCTGAAAACACAGTGGCTCAGTCTAATATAATCAGTACACAGGTGAAATTATCAGGTTGTGTGTCTGAGGTCCTGAAAAACAGGAACATAGAAGAAAGTCCAGACACAGTAGCACAAAGCAGGATTTCCCCTGAGCAGCTTCCAATCAGACAGCTTTAATTAACTCTGAGACGTCGGAGAGAAGCTGCTCCTGATGGAGGTTCTGTGTCTCCACTACTGATCAGCGGGCCAAGCGGCAGTTTTCTGCAGTTATTCAGGATCGAAATCTGTGGAGTACTGCAGTGTTTTGTTTTGTTTTTTTTTTTGTTTTGCTTGAAAAGAAAATTCATTTAGCTAATGATTATTTTCTTAGCAAAAGAAAAAACAAAATGCATTAAAGTAACCAAGATAATCTTGAACAAGGTGAAAGAAATCACTTCATAGGAATTTAAAATTCTGAATTTTTTATTTGACTGACATTTCAAGACACTCAAAGTGCGAACATTTGTTGGAACTTTTCCATTTATACGTTCTTTTCAGAATCTGCGAAAAATCTGCAGAGGTGTCGTCGGAATTCTGTGGCCACAGATTCCGTCTGGGCCTGCTGATCAGAAACTACTCACAATAAAAGCTAAAACAAGGACCATTTAGTTGCTCCTCCAGAGCTTGTGATGTTATCACACAGATGTAGTTTGCGTTAGGTTCCAAATGTGTATTTCTAAACTTTCCATGACGTTAAGCACCTCTGCAACTCAACATGTATTTGTTGATAAGGATATTGTGATATGGTTGAAAGCTCCAGAACACCCACTGAACGGACATTGATGTAAGATGTGGTCCAATGAGAATATATAAAAAAGATCTGATAGTTGTGAGCTCTGAGTATTTTATGTCTTTGTCTGTTTGAATGCAGGAGGTGCCACAGGAGGCGTACGGAGGCCGTGGACAGTCTGCCGCTATGACTCCTGGGAAACCAAACCACGAGGAGATGCGTCTGAGCCAACAGGAGAGACCGTCTAGCCTGCCGGTGAGTCTGGGTACAGTGTCTGCACAGCTCAGAGCAAAGAGGAGGGACTCTGAGCGCTGACGTCAGGGGCAGTCAGGTATTTTACTGAAGGTCAGAGCTCCATCAGTGTGTTTGGAAATGGAGAACACAGATATAAGAATAGAACTGTGCAACTCATGCACAAGGAAGTCAGCACTGCTGTTGCGGCTGGGTACACTGAACTTTAATACGATTAGCTAAAATGTCAACCATCCCCACTGAAGTCTGCGACTGGCTGCTTGAAAACAGTTGTGGTCAAAGTCAGGCTGTGTGTGTTGAATTGTTGCTCATGTTAAATGTGTTCACTGACTTTACTGAGCAACAGTAGCTGCAGATAAATGCACGAGGACTTCTTTTTCATTCTGAAGTCTTACTGTAAGATCAGTGCAGATATTTAAAAGTAGTAGTTCTTTAGTTCTTTCTTCTTTGAAATCCCTCACAGGATGACGTTCATCTGGTCAGACACTTACCAGACTTTATTTACAGACCTGTCTGATTCAGAAAGAGCCTTAAAAGTGGCCATGGGTTCTGAGGCTTGCCTTCGCCTCGTGGTTCTGACAAACCAACAAACCCTAAAGCCTGAAAACCACCAGACGAGCAGCTGTTTGTTGTGTCAGACTCAGTGGTCGTGATTCAGCCTCTGACTATGTGACAGGCTGAGCATGTTGCAGACCTCCCTGCTGTCAGCACTCCGATTGTTTGACAGCTCATCTTTGATGACGATAATGATGGCGTCCTGTTTTCTCTGAGGCTGCACCTCCCAGGTATCACACTCTGAGCGCCTGACACTTCCTGCTGGCTTGGCCCACGCAGAGATGCACAACTGGAAAAATGACGTGCCCTCGTGATCTGTCATTTACATCTAAGCAGTGATGGAAGTTTTCAAAACCTTTACTTAAAGCTACTGGTTTGCAGTATGTGGACGTTTCATTATGTTCCTTCAGGATCCGTTCTAAAGCTGCTTGAACTGAATCACCATCAGCTCTGACCATGGATGCTTCTCTTCCTCTCTTTTTATCTGCACACTGCTCTTTCTCTCTCTGCTTCTTTAGTTTTTCTTCCTCCACCTCTCTGTCGAAACTGGCTGCTGCTTCCTTCAACCTTCTTCCATCTTTTTACATTCACGACTCATTCTCCTTCCATCTCCTCTCTTTCTTATTCCTCTCTCGTTCCTGCCTCTCTCTGCTTTCTTGCTGTCCTCGCTTTCTCTTTCGGAGCCTCCTTTTTGAAGTCAGGGTGCTGATGCAGTTGCCATGGTGACAGGCGGAGAGGAGACGGGCTCCGTCGCAGGAAGAGAAAATAAAAAAATCTGCAGAAATCAGCTGCACCTGAAGGCGTCACAGTTTGACCTAGCATTGAAACAGGACTACTGCTTGTAAACACACAAATGGTGCATTTCAATGTTCAAGTTACTGAAATAACATCATATTAAAAAGAACTTTATTTATACAGCACTTCTCACAACAAAGCTATAAAGCGCTTCTCGTGGTTGGACCAGAGTTAAAACATTTCAGCACTGCAGTGAGGCAAACACAACCAGTTAGAAATACTCCAACAATGAAATGGATAAAAACACACAGCTGCCAGTCAACTTTGAAAACATGACAAGAAAGGAGGAGAAGAAGAGAGGGGAGGAGGAGAACGACAGCAGGAGGTAAGGGAAGAGAGTACAAGATAGGAGGAGAAAAGGAGGTGAAATGAGGATGAGGAGATGTATATCAGAAGGTGAGGAAGAGGAGGAGGTAATGAAAGAAAAGAAGAAGAGGAGGAGTAGGTGAAGAAGGAGCAGGTCGAGCAAGGCTGCAGAGAAACACTCGCTCTCTCTCTCTGCAGCTCTCTTATAATTAGACCGTGTGATGCAGCAGCTGATTGGCTGAACTGTTGGCAAGGGGAGGAGGGAGCAAGCATACTGAGCTGTGATTGGCTGGCCAGAGGGGCGAAGATTCCAGTGCAGTCTCTCTTTTCCACCTCCCTTCCTCCTATCCTTCTTTCCCTTTTTCTTCCTCCTTGTCTTCTCCCCCACCCCCTTTCTCATTCTTTGCTTCTTTCTCATCCACCTGTTTGACTATTTTTCCTCATCCTCATTCTTTTCTCTTTTTCATTTCTCCTCCTTCGTGTCCTTTCCTGGTTTCTTCTCTTCTTTCCTTTTTTCTCCATCTTCTTTATCTCCCCCATTTCTTCTTCTTTTGTTTTTTCCTCCTCTCTTCTCATCCATCTCATCTTATGTCAGTTTC
Source organism: Monopterus albus (assembly GCF_001952655.1). Lineage (NCBI taxonomy): Eukaryota > Metazoa > Chordata > Actinopteri > Synbranchiformes > Synbranchidae > Monopterus > Monopterus albus. Next base: position 33,926 of record NW_018128436.1, read on the forward strand.
TTCCCCCTCTTGTTCTTTTCCTTCCTCTTTCCATCCTTCTCTCTCTCCCTTTATCCTTGTGAATGTAGAGCCTTCACAGATGAAGTCAGGTTCAATGTTGTAATGTCCTTGAGCAAGGCACTGTTAGAGGAGGGATCCAGCATCAGTCTGACTCTACTGAGCTGAGTAGAGTCTGCTGTAGTCCGTGTTTCTGAAGTGTTTGATTCAGTGAGCTGCTCTTCAAGTGAAGTGTCCGCACACACACACACACACACACACACACACACACCTACCTCTCTTCTTCTTTTTCATCTGTTTTCACTCAGTGTCACCAGAGCTGCCAGTTAATAACCACTACACTTCATTGCAATAATAACATGTAGTGAAAACATTTCAGTTGCTTAATTAAGGCTTAGACAGTCACAGAGCAGCACAGATGACGTAAGAGAAATAAAAATAATTCAGGTCAGGTTAGAAGATAAAAGTTATAAAGGTCATTTCACAGTCTGCTCATCAGTGTCATTCAACAGGAAATCAAAAGACTGTGCAGCAGAAAGTGAAGGACGCCACTCGTCTCCCAATTACACTCTGATTGCTCCCCCATGTTTAATTGGATTTGGGGGGGGTGTCAGGAGGAGTGATGGTGGCTGAGGACATGACGTTTGCGTTGCTCGGTGTGAGCTGAGGGGGGTTCAGTCTGTGCAGAGGAAACAAAGAGAAGTCTGTTCTTTTGCTCATCCTCCTTCACTCTGCAGAAAACTGAATGAGTGGTGAGGCTGGAAAACCCGATTCATCGTATTAGAGACTGTGAGGCTCTAATGAAACACGATAATTATAACCATAAATCACAGGAGCTGCAGGACAGTTTGGGGAAAAAGTTGAAACTGGTGCTGAGACCAAACCCAGCTGGACAAAGCAGTTTTTTCTTTCATTTGTCTTTTTGAGGTCTGACTGCATTAAATACTCAGTGTCTTTCACCTCAGCCTTTATTTTGAAACTGGATAATACTCATAGCAGGAAGACAACAGCAGGCCCACACAGCCAAATCTACATGAGGTCTTCTTTAGTTTTTTACTGTTGGTTTTCTGTCATGCATGTACCAGCACAGGGGGAGGACAAGCACAGACGTTTCAGCTCTGCCTTCTTCACTGTGCAACAGTCCTTCATAAGTTCAACTTGTCGCTGACACTTGTGCCAAACGCTGTTAAGTTTGTCAACAAAAAGTTCATTGAAAACTTTTCTTTGACATATTTTCCATGACAAAAACCTAACTCAAACAGAATTAAAAAGCAGCATTTCAAAGCAAGATATGACAAATGTATACAGTTTTTCTGTCAATGAATAAAAACAAAATGATAATAGTAGTAAAACATTTAGTAACAGATTGTTGCTGTTGAAAACTGGGCACAAAGACACAAGAAACAGAGACAAAGGAGGAAACATTTAGCATTAGTGTCTTCTGCTGTATGTTGGCAGTCAAACATCTGAGTCCTCCTCCAGATTATAGCTAAAGAACTAAACCTGCAATGCAACTTATCAAACTAAAGTCAGTGAACAGGAGCACGAGAGAATCCAGCTTCAGCCACTCGCTGCTCGGCAGAGCAGAGGGACATGGACACTGTGTGTTTACAAATGGCCTACGGAGGTCTACGGCACAGCCTGGTGAGCGGACCAGGGTCTGGACCCACATTACAGTGAGGACACCACATTCACTGGTGCTGCTGGTCTCTGGACAGGGTTTGTGCACAGTAACACAAGCATACAGAATCACTGGCCTCAGACTTTAAAACCTTTGTGTCTCTGTGAGCTGCTGCTGTGTTTCTGTGAATCACCCTGTGGATGTTGACCGCTCTTTGAGTTTCAGTCTGACGCAGTCAGAATCAGAGCAGAGTTTCCACTGGGTTCTGTTGGTTTTGGTTGGATTGTTGATGTCCTCCAGCTGACATGTTTCCACCTTGTCAGCTCATTTAGGAGCCGCTGAATGAGGTGTTCAGTGATCGTGGCGATGTTGACGTCTTGCACTGAGCAGCAGCTGTGCATCTCATTACTGATCAGAAACCCACTGAAAATAAAAATGACCGGCACCACATCAAACTAAACTAAACTCTTTGACTTCAGGGCTGCAGTTCTTGATTATTCTGCTGATTATTTTCACTATTAATCTTTCATCTTATAAAGGTTTTTGCATTCACAACTTTCTTCCCATGGTGATGTCTTCATTTTACTCATTTTGTCCAAAAGCTAAATATATTTCATCTGCTGTTACATATGACAAAGAAAAGCAGTGTCCCCGCGACTGAGCAGCTAGAGCTATAGACCAATCTGCATTTTTACTTTGCTGAAACAATGAGTCAATTATCAGTATAGTTGCCTTTTTAATTTTCTGTTGGTCAAATTAATTGACTGGTTGTTGCAGCTAATTTGAATTTAAAACGTCATTCTGTAACCCAGTAAATATGAAATAGAACCATTATTGCAATTTTTTATTTGTTTTACTCCATAAGAACCAGGTCTGAAACTTTGGTTTCTGATTGACCCAGAGCAGTGTCCTCTGCTGCACTTTGAAGCACTTTCCTTGTCAACATCTTTAGTTCTCTGATCTGTCCAATGCTAAGTCTGAGTGATGCATTCAGCTAGGACATGATCAATACAGTGGTTTGTGTGTTATTAGTTAAAATAGATTTGTTCATAATGCCCCTTAAAGATCTGATCATATTTAGGAAATATTTAAAATCCTTCCGGGGTCTGTGATCCCTTCTTGCTGCTGTATGTTGTCTGACCGTCTTGACCACCGTCTCCGCTCTGTCTTCCAGGATTTATCCGGCTCCATCGATGATTTGCCCATGGGCACCGAGGCGGCGGTGAGTTCGGGGGCGTCGGTCTCCGGCAGCATTCAGGGCGACCAGGGGACCCCGGCCCGTTCTCCTTTCTCCCCACATGTCTCACCTCGACTCCCCCCGCCAGTTCGCAGCGGACCTTCCCCCTCCCCCTCACCATCTCCTGCTGGGTCCAGCAGCCAGTCACGGTCTGGACCACTGTCCCCCACCACCAGTGGACCAGGTAGGACGGCGATAATGTGACTTGTTGTCTGTCCAGATTCCTGGAGCTTGTTATCAACAGTTGAAACTAGTCTACAGTGTTTTCACACCTGCATCTCACAAGGCTCACAGACATGGGGTGCTCAGGTGTGAGGTCTGCAGTCGGACCCTCTTGCTAAATGTGCACAGTTGGATCCAACAGGGTTTACTGACACCCTCTTTCTGTTTCAGGGCCTCAGCTGACCCCTCAGGTTCCTGGTCCTGGATCAGATGGTGGTCCTCATGCCTCCCAGTCTGCCATGGCGCAGGACAGAGGTAACACCTGTTATGTGTGTGTGTTTTCCAAAGACTCATTACTACAGTGTTGTTGACTGAATGTTCATTTGCTCTCTGTTACTTTTTACTGTATCTCTGATGAAGAAACTAGAGGTGTCTTGGTGCAGCTCAGCCTCCAAAATGCAGCATGTAAAGTCACTCAGGAACAAGTTCACTGTGCTGAATGAGCATGGGCAGACTTAGTTTTCACATCCATTTACTGAAGGCAGAACTGTGCTCTGTGCTCCCTTAAACCTCAGTTTTAAGGGTAACTTTGTTGATATTTTATATTTTGAGTGTTAGCAAATCACATAAAAAAACAAAACCCTCACTGAATGTCTCCCGTTAAGAAGTGACACCACACTGCTGCACTGGCTGACATTTTCCCTCATCACTATGAACACACACTGGAGTTTGTTTTGACTCACACCCACACCACACATCGTCCTACCGCCACTAATACTCACTAGAGACCTAATATGGTTTCCGCCCCTGAAAATAGTCCTCGACCAATGCACTAGTTTCTCCAGTTTGACTAACAGTGAGCAGCTTTTTCAAGAAATTACTGAAGTTTTTTAATGAATTAATAAATATTTTGAGGTGTTTTTAAAGATTTTGCATCATCAATAGGAACCAACAGGTTTTTAGTTGAGTTTTTTAGAGACAAACTAACACACTGTTGGTTTGGGTCTACACATGGGATTTGTTGACTATAATAAGAATATTGATCACCAGCCTCTTCATGTGATCCCAGACTGATAACATGATGCTGAGATCAGGGCTCAGTGGGGCCAGACCCTCTGCTGCAGGACTCCTGGTTCTCCTGGTCTTTATGACTCTGGTACATGTCGGGGCTCAGTGTCAGGCTGCAGGATGAATTTGGAACCGATCAGAATCTTAAGCAGCTCAAGTGACCAGTAGTGTTACTCCAGATTTTGGGTTTTCTTGACTCCTCCACTTAAGTTTTCCTCTTGATCCCTCCATGTCTTACCTCCTTCTTTATCTGTGTCTTTCCCCAGGTTTCCCTCCCTCCATACAGCGTAGCACTCCGGGGCCTCAGTTTGGCCCCCAGCAGTCAGCACCACCCATGTCCCCTCACCAAGCAACGGGGGGGCCTGTGCATCATGGCTCCTACCAGCAGGGTAGCTCATTTGGCCAGTACGGGCCCCCAGGTGAGACCTGCTGTAACCTACAGGGAAAAGCATTTTTTTTTATAGAAGTAACAAAAGTGAAACTTAAAAATAGTTGTTACAAATTTTCTTCCCCTGTCCCCTCTAGGTAACTACCCTCGGCCCCCCAGCTATGGTGGGGTGCCCAGTGCCAACTACAGTGGCCCTGGCCCAGGCCCTGGCTTAGCTAACAGTCTGGGGTTGAATGCCAGCAGTCCCATGCATGGTCAGGGCCCCTCCACACCGGCAGGCCGTGGTCCCGGTGCTGGGGGACGCCCTTACCCCACTGGAGGCGGTGCCATGGGCCCCACCTCCCCCAGCATGCCACAGTCTGCTGGGCAGGGCATGGGACCTCCGGGGCCCAATGCCAGCCGCAAACCACCTGAGGCTGGCCCCAGCGCTGGACCAAGTGCCAGCTCCTCATCCACCATTGCGTCCGCTGCTCAGGGCAGGTGAGTTGTTACAAGGCCAGGTTACGTAGCATGGAGACTTCTGGAAAAGTCTGCAGAACCAAAAAAATCCAGGAACATACTCAAAACCTCCCTGTGAGGACTGAGTGTAAACAACTTCTGTTTACTATTAATCACTGTGGATCCTTAACATCCAACGAACCTATTGAGTGTTTTTTCTTCCTTATGAAACATTTGTTACCATTCAGCCTGGACTGAAAGAAAACCTCATCATCATTAGTTGATGACAGAGGTTTGAGGTTGATACCTTTGAAAATCAAACTGCTGGAAGTGGACTTGTTCCATCTCAACCTCCGCCATGCCTCCATCCTTCCAGGCCACCCTTCACTCGATCGCTCGTCTTCCAAAACCAGTCCTGGCCCGGGGGTCGACCTGCCCTGTCTCCCACCCTTCACCCTCCTCACCACCACCCTCCTCTTCCTCACCTTCCTCCTCACTACTCCCAGCAGAGCGCCAATGCTCAGCCCCACCCCACCCTGCAGACCCCCCCTGAGCATTATGGGTAGGTTTGGTGCCAGAGCCTGACAGAAACAGGAACACAGCCTATCATAACATTTCAACAAAGCCTGAAGTGAGACCAGATTAGATTAGAATCTCTAGTATTTAATGTTGTCTAAAATGCATTTGGAGAATTTTACTGGAACATTTCAGAAGTACCTTGGGTTTGAGGTCAGGGTGCAGAATGTTTTCATTACACCAGGGACAGGCAACAGAATTACACTCCTATCTTTCAGGTTAGTCTAAAACCTGAACTAAAGAGCAGAACAACTGTCAACCAGTCTCTTGTCTTTCTTTCATTCTGCTCTTGAGAAAGTCCTGATTATTAATAAGCATTACACATGATTGATCAGTTCTCACAATATAAAAACAATATCAGTGATTAATTAAAAGCTGATAGAGCTGTGTGATGAGTATGTGTCAGGCTCTGCTGCACACACAGCCTCTGGGATGTTGACTAACCAGACCACTTCCTGTCCTCTCACTGGTCCTGCTTGGCTTCAGAGAGGCTGCTGCTACATCTTCATCAGGAAAACAGTTGCTTAAGCTTGATGCTCTAAACATGTGCCTCTTGAGACACCACTCATCGTGAAATCTTATTTTTGTGACTGACACAAAGGAACGACTTGCTTATTGAGTGAAGAGCATCAACAGGACTGTGTCCATGTTCGTTCTGGAGAATATCCATCACTTTATACATTGAACAACACCTCATATCTGATCAAACCACATCATTTTTGCTGAAAGACATTTATCAGAAGTGACTAATCATAAATCAAGCTTCACAACACAAAATGAGGCAAAACTTTATGTAACCAAATCATAAAATGCAAGTAAACAAAAGGGTCCAGAGGACTCAGTGTTTTGGAACTGTCTAGCCAGCCACTGGCATGACACTGAGCTCTTTCCATCAGCCTGAGACCAGCTTGTCTTTCCTTCTTTGTCTCTGCCACTTTTCAGCTGTGTCTGTGTCTCCACTAACTCCATGGGTCCCCGAGACAAATGCTTTAGTCTTCATGTTTTTCTGCAGCCTAACCTTCTGCATGTGAGCTGCCACCTCACAGATTCAGTGACATCTCACGTTAATAATAATGTTAAAATCCTATTCTTTTGTGGTGTCCAGGCAGGGCAGCTACCCGGGTATGGCACCGATGGGAGGAATGGGCCCTGGAGGTCCTTACAGCCAGCAAGCAGGCAGCAACAATGGGAGGATGACGCCACAGGGTCCCCCCTACAACACCCCACCCTCAGGTCGGACCACAGATCCTTAAAACCTGTCAGAAATCAATTTGACTGAGGTAGAAATACTTATATTGGATATGTTTATCTTTCAGGCCCCATGATGATGTCAGCAGAAGGGATGGCCACTCACCCAGATGCCAAGCAAAGGAGTGAGCACAGCAAAGAGGGTGTTGCTCCTGCCACCGAACAAGCCAAACCCAAGGTGCGTCCTTTGGCCTTGTTAACCAGACACAGTGGCTGTTTGCGCTGCCAATCACTTGAGCTCCCACGCCGCTGTCTTTGCTGTTCTAGCATGCTCTAACCTTATGCATGTGTGCTGATTCTAATGCAAGAATGCATCTTAACAGCACTGATGTAGAGTTGTTGAATGGAAGTATAGAAATTTTGAGACTTGTTATTTTGATGGAGTGGGATTTCACTGTCCATTTTCATGCCATATGGAAGAACCCTGCAGTACTTTTTATATGATTAGAAATGTTCATGCATTCTTGTGAGGAATCAGACCAGAATCTGTCAGTCTGTCATAATGAGGTCTGGATGATGATCACATCAAGTCAAACCCTCTGTCTCTTCTTGGAGAATCCTCAGGCGTTCCCTGTCCTGATGGGACATATAGATCCAGTGGTAGGTTCTGGGTCTACAATGCACAGGGAGATAATATGGAGGCCTTTCAGTGGCTCTCTGCCAAACTCTTTGTAAATGTCTTCAAGGTTGAACAGTTTTCAAAAGAAACTAATTCCGCATTCCTGTAACCAGTCTCCTCCTTTTGGTCTTGACAGTAAGCAAAGATTTGAATGCTGACCGATAAGTTGAGAACTGAGCTTGAAGGTGGCATTGCACCATGCATACTGCTGCTACCATACAGCTGTTGATTTCACTTTGCATCCCACTGTCACTCACAAAGCTACTTGCTCCCAAACTGAATTCAACAGCGCAGTGTTTTATGGTCAGTGACATCACCCCATCGTGATGGTGGCCACGGGTCTACGAAGTCAGACCAGATTCAATGTAC
>NW_018128436.1:41668-55800 GCF_001952655.1 Monopterus albus
GTAGATTGGATGAACAAACTCCCATGGCACCTTTACAGGGTGTAAGAGCTGGTCTGCTGGCTTGATTACCACTCGAAGTCTGCACAGATCCTCCGGAGTCTGAGGTTCATGATTTGGCTGGAGTGTTATTTCCAGCAGCCTGTTGTAGGCCTTCAGTGGGCAGTGTGATACGCAGCTGACTGGACCACATCAGCCTGTTTGTAGAAAAACAGGAACAACAATAGAAACTAGCCCAGTGTGAGGTGGATAGGCTCCAGTCCTCTGCAGCTCTGCACAGGATAATGGATGTTAAGCAGCTCTCCACTCTTGCAGAAAACAGCTTGGGTAAGACCCTACCTACATACCTTTCGTGGAGTTGGAGCTTTTCCAGAACCTCAGCTTGTTCTTCCTGGCCTCGTAGAAATTCCTCCCACCTCATGTTCTTGCCTCCATAACAGCAAAGACTGCAGTTGATTGATTCCCTTATGCTGCTGTTCACCACAGGGTTTTGGGGTTGCAACACCTGAAGAGGTGTTTTCTGAGTTTGTGGGCAGAGGTATTAGTCAGACCTTTCCTATTCAGGTCTGTCCTCCATGCTCCCTCACCACCAGTGGTGATCAAATTATGACTATGACCTGTTCTTGATGTGAACTGTCCAAGACATTAGAGCGGCTCTAATGTGATGATACAGCTGTTCACCTGACCCCCCGGTGACAGAGTACCAGTTGAATCCCTTATCTACCCTTGTTCACCATTGGGTGAATATGCTATATGCTACCACATTACTTTGAGGTGGGATGGCGTTATGGGTAGTCAGCTGCCTTGGCGGAGGTCTGTGCTCTCTGAGTGTTGTCTAGTTAAATAGATGTTCTTATCATCAAACTAAGCCGGAGAACACATTTTGTATCGGACCCTGGCAGAGAGAGAGTCACGTGACCCGGCACAACACGGAGACGTCTGTCAGGCTTTGTAAACAACTTGTAGAAGAAAATTGTAATTCAGTTAGATGTCAACTTTTCAGTACAGTTTCTGTTTAAGCCAGGAGAAGTTTTACAGAGAACACAAGTCATTGTTTTTCTCTTCCTAGTTGGCACCGTCTTCACTGTAGTCAGCAGTATTGATCAGCTTGTTTCCAGCGGCGTGGTGTTTGTTACACCTGTCATTATTACATCTGGGTTTGGCTGCTCTAGAAGTGCTACAGAAAAGCCAAAGTAAACAGCTCCTGCCAACATCGGCCAGCATTCCTGTTTAGGTTTTTTCTTTTTCTCCAGCTTGTTCTTGTTTAGTTCGCTCTCAGCTCAGCAGCTGGGGAGTTTTGAAAGCTCTGTCTTCCCCTCCATGCTGCTCTCTTTTGACTTGCCTCTCCTCATTATCCAGTAGTGAAGAGTTGGTCTTGATCACAGCCGGCACAAATCTCTGTCTGGCAGTCAGGGTCTCGAGTTCACTTGATGAGAACTGGCTGCTTTGTGTTTGCACTTTGTCGACAAGCTCCAGCAGCCCGGCTCTGTGTCTCTCCAGAGTGTAGAGACTGTGCTGCTGCTAATTTTTGCTACTTTTTGTTTGGTGCAGCAGCAGTTTGCTCACGGTTTAACGCCGTGCAAGTTAGGTGTCATGTCTCTTCATGTCGGCTGTCAGAGAAACTTCAAAATAGATGTGAGACAACACGAAATGTGGAAACTTTAAAGTGTTGAAGCTCAGTTAAAATTCACATTATTTCCACAGTTTTTCTAAGATAACTAGTTTTTTTCTTTTACTCCAACTCAAACTAAGGGAAGACTGAGGCAGAGATTTGTGTTGACTGGGTCATATTTTTAGGTTTTGATCAGCTGCTGAAGGAAGTCAGAACCCTGTGAATACAACCTGTGAGTCTTGTCAAACCAACCAGACTAAAGAAACAGACTTTCAGTTGCTTACATTCATCAGAGGATGATTTTATATTGTAAAGGCAGGCTTATCCTCCACTGACGAACAGTTGTTTGAGGGCTAGGAACCTGAATTTGATCCTTAACAGACCAAAGTAGAGACCCTCCATTAAGGAGTCAGGGCTATAATAAGTTAAGTAGTCTCGATGAGAGATGACTCATTCATCAAAGTTAAGGCACTAATCTGTTATTAGATGTGAGGTATTAACCAGAATCAACTCAGGTTAAACAGCCGCAGTCAGAAGTGGTGTTTCCTGTCCGCCACATTAACCCGACTGTCATCTGCTCCCATCTACTAAATGCTAACACCGCTTGGTGAAGCTGGTTTCACTCCTGAGCTTCTGCTTGTTTGCGCTGTGACTGTCATGGTGTGAAACCTGGAAACAGAAGCAGAAAGATGTCTCTTATTTTGAATGATTTTAAAGGACCTGGCCGTGATGTCTCCCCTCACCACTCTGTTGTGTGTGAATGGTTTCTGTGTGTGTTTTGTGTCACAGGACAGCTACAGCTCTCTGTGTGTGTCTCAGACCCCCACCCCCTCCCCCATGTCCCCCAGCTCAGCTAGTCTGTCCTCCTGTCACGGGGAGGACAGTGATAGCATTAGCAGCCCCGCCTGGCCCAAGACTTCGACCAGCCCTGTAAGTGCCGCAAAGGACAACAGTTTCTTCTTGTGAATTTTTTTTTTCCAGGGTGTCACAGTGTCTCTGTCACATCATGCTGCTTTTTTGATGGTTCTTCCGAGACCGTTCCACTGAAGTCACCGCAGAGTCCTGTTTCCTGCTGCTGAAGTGTGAAAACCTCTCAGCTCTAGAGTCTGTTGCTTTTAGTCTCAGTTTCCATGGTCGCTTTCGGTTACTTATCAATACTAATGCCAGAGAATCCTGCCAAAACCCTTCAGCTAGTGTTGGAATTATACAGGTGTCCATAGGAGATGTTCTCAATTTCACAAAACGTGACTTTTTGGGTATGGAAGGTTTTCACTGGACTAAGCAGCACTGTGTTTGCATCTGATCTTTATTATTATTTTCAAGTTCAAAGCTGCATTTTTATTGTAAATGTTTTGCATCACAATATGATTTTCTACATGTTTACTGAGACTTTCTCATTTAAAACAACAGTGAGTTCATGTTTTGGATTTGCCCAAACTTCCTTGATTTAAAAACCTTGTAGTTACCAGGTAGTGTCCTCTGCCTGTTACTGGTACACAATGAGAGGACACATTACGGGAGAGAGGAGACACAGTTATTGATGGGTAGTGGTGGCATATAGATGGATGGAGAGAGAGGGGAGTGGAAAGGGGAGGAGGTGAGAGGAGAGGAGCTCAGAACATCATTGCCCCCCCAGCAGCCTAGGCCTATAGCAGCATAACTAAGGGAAGGCTCAGGGTCACCTGATCCAGCCCTAACTATAAGCTTTATCAAAAAGGAACGTCTTAAGTCTAATCTTAAAGGTAGAGAGGGTGTCCGCCTCCCGAACTGAGACTGGGAGTTGGTTCCATAGGAGAGGAGCTTGATAGCTAAAGGCTCTGCCTCCCATTCTACTTCTGTGAATTCTAGGAACCACAAGTAAACCTGCACTCTGAGAGCAAAGTGCTCTGTTAGGATGATAAGGCCCTACGAGGTCTTTAAGATACGATGGAGCCTTGTCAATAAGGGCTTTGTATGTTAGGAGTTCAGCATGGAAGACTTGGATATTTCACTTTTAGTTTGGCCTCTGTGAGTTGAGGGCTCTAAAATTTGCTGTTGACATCAAAGTAAGTCCACAAAATCCTTTAGCCCGTGGTCCGCTCGCTGAAGTCCTCATTTTACCTTTAAATCGGGGAGTGTGCTTGTAACGCTAATAGCTGAGGTGTGATTCCGACATTTAACCAATCATGGGTCGACAGCTCTGCGAGCACCAACCCCTCTCCCCTGCGTTGCTGGAACTTAGTACTATCTCCTGTAGGCTGCTGCAACTTAGGTCCTAGAACGCAGCTTCAAAGCTGGTGGAGGGCAGTGGAAACAAATGCAGAACCTGTGACGAGCATCACACAGGCCCATGTGTTCCACTATGTTCCTACGATGGAAAAACCCCTTTATTGGCTCACAGCCTGTAAAACAGATGTGAAGATGTCTGCTGGTTAAACTACTGTGACAGGGTCTCGGTCCTCATGATCAGACATGATACGGAGCCTGCACTTCAAACTAAAACACTGTATTAAGTTTTTTTTATTTAAACAAAAAAACAATCAGCACTGTACAAAGGAAGCCGCAACCTTCAGGTTGAAGTTCAGTCTAATTGCTAATAGATTTGTCCGCAGTAAAATGTGCACTATCACTATCAACAATATCAACTCTACCATGGATGAGAGCACCAGGACGTTTCCTTATGTCCATCTGACAGACATTTAACTCCAAGCACAGACCATCGACAGTGTGTATGTTGTTTGTTGTACCATTCAAGCTCACCGGTAATTACCAGCTGATAACCGTGTCTCGTTCTGTCTGTACTTTGCTACAATGCACAAAAACGCCCTTCTGGGCCTATTCCTGGTGTGTCCAGGGCCTAATGAAGCCTCCTGAGGTCAGGGAGATGAAGCCATGGGCAGAAGCACCCTGGGCCTATTCCTGGTGTGTCCAGGGTCTAATGAAGCCTCCTGAGGGAGATGAAGCCATGGGCAGAAGCACAGTGATATTGCAGAATAAAAGTTAATTATCTATAAGAAATATGTCATGGATGTTGTTTTAAGTCAAGGAAGTTTGCAGATGCAGAATAAGAGACATTGGGAACTATCACAAAGTAACTGGACGCCTTTGGGAGAGAAACTGTTGTCTTGTTGGAGCTGAAACAGGATTTTCAGAGAGTTTTAATGAGAAAGTCTCGTTCTGTGAGCTGTGACTGTGTTGTCCTCCGTGTTTAAACCCCAGGCTGTCAGTTTCTGGCTGCACTCAGCTGGTGTGAACACAGTGTGGCCGGGTTGTGTTTTCAGGGCGGACTGTCTGCCGCAGTGCTGCCCAACCTCCCTCCCCTGTTTCCAGACTGGGAATTGATCCATTTTCAGAGTTGGGTTTTTGTCATTTTAATTCACGTCCACATATCGATTGCATCTAAAGCTTGTCAGCCTGAACATACTGAAAATCAGAGACATGTGATTGGATAAACTTGGTTTGGCAAATGCCTTACATTAAGCAGGAAGTGCACAGTGTTGTTTTTAAACAGACCTATGACGAACCCGGCTGCTGCGTATAAAAGCTTTGTTGTGAATCTATGGAGAGCAGATGGGACGATGAAGTTTTTAGAAATAATTTGCAGCAGAGAAACTAAAGGAAAAGTGGTGAATCAGTGTTTGCATGAACATTTTGTAGTGTTGATACAAAATAAAGATGGGTTGGGTAGCACTGTTCTCAGTGTGATAGTATGTACTGGTTGTGTGGGACTGCACAGTACTGGTTAAAAACAGATCACTGAACTTGTTTTTACTTTACTGAGCCAGTTGTTCATTGAAGCCAAACATTTGAATGTTCAAGCTTCTGCAGTGTGGTGATGTTCAGTTTCTCTCTGCTGAATATCTTTGGGTTTGGGGCTGTCAATCGACATTTGAAGCTGATCAACATTTTTCACTGATGTTTTATCGTTTGTATTATTGACCATAATGCAGGTAGTTAGAAATGAAAATAATCACTAGTTGAACCTGGTTGTTTTAATGTCAATATGAGTTTCATGAAGAACAACTGGAAAAGCATCAAAGTAGAAGTGTTTGGAGAAAGTGTTTAGATCAGGGGATAGATCTAATGTTAAATCTGGTGTAATAGTGGAAATGTGGCAAAACCCCAAACATCATCTAATATTTTGTCAGGCCAACAGTCCAAAACCCAAAGATGTTGAATTTACAGGGAAAGAAAAGGAGTAAATCTACATGTGCGAAGGTTGAACAGCAAATATTTGGTGTTTTTGTCCAATAAATGAGTGAAACATTTATCAGTGCTATTGCCATTTAATTCTGTTGTTTTATTTTGGCTCAGCAGTGGGGTGTTGGGCATTTGAACAAAATGTCTTTATGATTTGAAAAGTTAAGCAGTCAGCCAGGCAGAAAATGAGCTTCCTTCACCAGTAAGGCCATATTCACACAGAAAAAGTGGATCTGGTTCATCTGTTTCTGTAAAGTATCATCATCTGTTAAGGTGCTGCAATGACCAGTCACTACATGCAAACACATAGTCCTGCTGTTCACCTCGAGATCGTCAGGACCAAAGAAGAAACTTGGCAGAGTTGTACAGTCCTATCTGTGAGTGTTGCCAACCACTGTGATGTGTTCTGCAGCCTAACAAGCTTTAAATACTTCACTCTGCTCTTCCAAGGCTCGTATGCCACTGAAAACAACACCACAGCCCCCTGGATGTTTTATCTCAGGGCAAATGTCTGTGTGAATGTGGCCTGTGAATCAGAGGCTGCTGGCCGCTGCCTCCGCCTACTCTGACAACCTGAGTACAAATTGTGCAGCAGGTGAACTGTTGACATATTGTTACTGGTGGTTTTTTGGCCGTGTTGTGCAGCCCTCCTCTGTTCTCACCTGTAAACCTGGAAGCTCACTCTTCTCTCAATGTCTCGGTCTCTCCAGAAGCCCAGTGTGGCGACCATGACCAACGAGAAGATCACCCGGCTGTACGAGATGGGCTCAGAGCCCGAGAGGAGGCTGTGGGTGGACCGCTACCTGTCCTTCATGGAGGAGAGGGGCACGCCTGTCCCAAACCTGCCGGCCGTCGGGAAGAAGCCGCTGGACCTTTGCAGACTCTACCTGGCTGTCAGAGAGATCGGAGGACTGGCCATGGTGAGATGTGGATTAGACTCCTCCTCTGTCTCCTGCAACACCTTCATCTCCTCCTGTTCACTGTTTGTCCTCTCCACAGGGCTGATCTCTTTCACCTGATGTAGTGTGAGTCTGTTGGATTGTTTTAGCTGCATTCTAGTTAGCCAACAAAACTTGAAGACAACATTTGCAATTTAAAATTATTTTCAGAATCTATTTGTGTGTATAGTCCAAAACCCAAAGATGGAAAATTGGCGCCCTGGAGAAGCAGGAACCAGAGGTTGTGCGGTCTTTTTTGGTTACAGCCATTCTTCACTACTTTTTGATATTTAATAGACTAAATAAATAACTGATTTATTAAGAAAATCATCAGCAGAATAATTAACAATGAAAATAATCAGCAGTTCCAGCCCTGTTGAAAATTAACATTAAATTCCAACTTGAGTGGTGCAAGTGACAATTATTTTCATTGTCAGTTAATTAATAAAGATTAATCAACTAGTTTTCTGTCAATTGTCAGAAAACATCAAGGTGCCCATCATCGGTTTTTAAAGTTTGGGTCAGACCAGGGAGAGACCAGGATGTTTATGGAGAAGCTTCTGATCAGGCCAAACTGGAAGGAACATATCATAACCCAGTGGTTTAGGAGGAAACTGGGCCATTTGGGCAGCACGGTGGTGCAGTGTTTAGCACCGTTGCCTCACAGCAAGAAGGCTCCGGGTTCGGGCCCCACCCGGGACTTTTCTGTGTGGAGCCCCCGCACGTGGCTCACATTTCACTTACATATGTGTATGCGTGGCGGTTTAGGAGCTCAACGGTGGGTACAGGTGCTGACACACACGGATGGGACGCAGCGACGCAAACATATCAGAGCTGAGTGTTAAGGCCTTGGATGTCGGCCGTGTGCTTTCATGGTTTGTCCCAGCATTCTTCTTTCTGTCCCTTGTCTGGTTTTCAGGGGCATTGTGACTAATTTAGTGTGTAAACCTGCTGTCTCCCTCCTCTCAGGTGAACAAGAATAAGAAGTGGAGGGAGCTGTCGTCCCTGTTGAACGTGGGGACGTCCAGCAGCTCGGCCAGCTCTCTGAAGAAGCAGTACATCCAGTACCTGTTTGCCTACGAGTGTAAGGTGGAGCGGGGAGAGGAGCCGCCACCTGAGGCCCTGGGGCCCACAGGGGACACCAAGAAACCCCTGTCACTCCAGACCAAAATCCAGCCACCCTCCCCAGGTGAGGAAACACCTGTTATCGTTCAGCTATCTACCACTGCGGGAATTTATCCTCCGGTAACTGAGGCTTCTCAGAACCAGAGCTTTAGGAACCATGTGAAACTTTGGTACAACTCTCTTCTTTCTTTCCAGGCAGGGCAGAGCAACATATCGGATTTATTAGATTTTTTTGGTTTTGAACAATGTGAAAAATGCCTAGATCGCAAACTAGAGATGAATAGTTTTTGGTCTGTGGTACAGACCAATAAGCTAAACCAGGATTCACACACATTACTGTGAGTACACCACATTCACTGGTGCTGCTGGTCTCTGGAGGGGATCTGCAGAAAATAACAGAAACATACAAACTCCCTGGCTGCGTCCTGGTGTCAGACCATCAGTGGTGGGAATCCCTTCACACACAAACACAGTGCAGTTGCGTAACAGAGGAGTAGAGAGAGTTGTCAGGCGGGGGAGGAGAGTGTGAATGTAAACATCAGTGACCTCAGTCTGACCTAATTTCCCACGATGCCTCTCTCTCTGAACACATATAGTCAGTCAAGTCACTGTGCTGCCTGACAAAGCTGGAACTAGGTATTTGGTCAAAACCGAGTCAAAACTAGAATTTCACTTTTAAATATTTTACCAAATAAATGACGCTGCGGCTTGGAGCTGACTGTGAGATTTCCTGAAGCCACTCATTGCACTTTTTTCTGTTTCCTGTGAAAAATTAGCTTTGTTGATCAGATCTCTTAGTTTTTAAGTTTGTTCTACCACATAAATGAGCTGTAGCTAAATCTATTCAAAATGACTAAAGACCCCTGATAGATTAGCCCTGCTAACAGGTGCTCAGCCAAGCTTAGCACATCGGCAGTAAGTGCAGAATCCACATGATTTTATCTGGTTGAGGAACCTTTAGGCCACATATTGTAATGTATTTAATTAAAGATTAATTTATTTAACTGGCTCATATATGTTTTATGTTGTAATTTGTCTTACAAGTTGTTCTATGTTGTGCTTCTACCTGACTAGTGCTCTATAAGTAATACAGTTTCTTAAAGGTATTGTAAAGCAGAAAAACCCTGTAGATATAATCTAGTCTCTGCTGGTCTCCAGGAAGCTGGTGGACCCCACAAGTACTATAAAAACACATCCCCACAAATAACAGAGGAACTTGGTTGGTACAAAATATTTTTGTTTTTGATTTACAGAGATATTTGTTTCCACATCTGTTGAGTAAAGTTGCGTGACGCTTATTCTCAGCAGGTTTTCTGTCTGGTCTGTATTTCTGCAGCCAACTCAGGTTCCCTCCAGGGCCCCAACACCCCTCAGTCCAGCAGCAGCTCCCTGACTGAGGCCCCTGGAGACCTGAAGCCCCCAACCCCCGTCTCCACCCCCCACAGCCAGATGGGCCCCCAGACAGGGAACAGGTAGGGGAGGCAAGATGCATCTACGGACAGAGAACCATCTTATCAGTGTTTGCTGAATCAGAAATGTGTTGCTCAAAGTTTAAAATGTGATGTTTTCAGAGGAAAGAGTTTTATCATTTTTCTTTTAATCTCATGCTTTGATTTAAAAGACCACACTTAATCTGGTGTGACAGAGATTAACAGTAAAGCTAGGTGTCATCTGCATATTAGCTTGTACTTGTATCATTTGTGTGGACAATGATTAACACATAGACTTAATAGTTGAGGGCCCACGATTGAGCCTTGTGACACACCGTATCTAAAATTAAAACCGATGAGGAAACACCTGGTGGTTTGTACTACCTGAGAGGCAAACTCACTTTTTCAGCCAAGGAATATGTTATTGATGGGCTTCTGTACAATACTGTGAGATGTGCATGGATCCTGCTAGGACACACCCAGGGTGACTGAGAGCTTATGAGGATATCATAGGTACTGGAAAGAAACTGTTCAGTGTCTTGAGAAGGAAGCCTGCTAGTGCAGAATTAGCAATCAGTGATCTGGTCAGAGCCCTCGATTGGTGGGGGTTGGATCAAGTGGTGGACAGTTTTTTTTTGGTGAGGACAGAATAGGATTTTAACCTGTGTCATCGCTGCTGCTCGCTGCCACTAGTCACTGGAATTCAGTTATCAAGAGTGTCAATGCCAATAAATGTTTTGGAAACATGAAATCACCGCTCACTTTTACTCATCTTCAACAAGTTGTTATATATCCAGATATTGAAAATCTCCACATATAATTGTTCACAATTCAAGACTCAGCTTTCAGTTTGTAAGAATTTATTCTTATAGGCTCTAGTTACTTTATAAGCTTTAGTTACTTTTCATAACTTTAGTTTCTTTTAGTTGCTTTTCAGTTCTTCATTTTCTTTGGTTACTTTTAATACATTTATTTTTCTTGCTTATATATCTTACAATTAATTGTATTGATGAGAGTCAAGTGATACTGAAGTAGAAACTGCCTACTTTAACTTCTGTGTTGACATAGTGTCTGTATCTTCAAGTAACCAGCCTATTTTACATTTTAACAAAGACCCGTTGGCCTGTTTTGCACCTTCACCTGGACCCGTTTAGCATACTCACAAGGTCCTGCTTTCTCCTGTAATAGGATTACACAGATAGGGGGTCTACAGTGCAGACAACCAATTGTTCAGTGTTCATTGATCAGTTGCCGCCTGGAAAATCACAACACACACACACAGGGGTTGACCAATGACCAATAGGATTATGAAGCATGAAATGTACCTCTGTCCAGGGCGGACCAGCCCAAGAAGATAAATGTAACGTGAAAACATAACTCGGGGTTCAGAGAATGGTTTTCCTGTGCGAGTTCTGTCTCTCTGACCCCAGCGCTGTAAGACTTTACCTGTGCCCAGACTTTGAGTAAACTTCCTGTTAATTTTATACAGTCCTCTCCTGTCTTCACTTCTCGTGCTTTCAATAAAAGAACCGGGTACAATCTAACAAGTTTAAAAAAAATAAAAAACCTCTGTGATTGTTTTTGAGCATTTTCAAATACTGTTGATTAATAATTTCATGTTTCATGCTAAATATGTCTTTAATAACAAAATGCCTTTTCCTTGTCCTGTAAAATGTAAAACTATTTTTGATTAGCTCAGGGGCAGTTACATAACTGTATCCAGTTTAGTGTGTAGGTTTTACTGGCTAGCAGAGCCATATAGGTGTAAAAAAAACTTGAACATTTCCAAAGACGTTCCCTCCAGAATCTGCTATTTTTATTATGTTGTTAATGTTTTAAAACTCAGTCCTCACCTTCTGCTGTGGTTTCCTCCCAGAAACATTGGAGGAGTGAGCGTCCAGGATCCATTTTCTGAAGGAAGCGATCCAGCTTTCCACAACAAGCGAGGCCCTGGGCCCGGCTGCACCCCCTACCAGCAGGGAGGAGGTCCAGCAGACCCGTCTGTGAGGATACAGTACGATGCCAACAAAGACCCATATGGAGGGGTGAGGAAAGGTGAGGAGGGGAAACACTGTGCTGAAAGCTGATGAAAAGGGGATGGTTTTCTCTGAAACGATGATGACGGTCCATGATGACTTATTTAAGCCAGTACATTACCGCTCTTTAGTTTTACTCCAGCAGTCATTTTAAACAAGGAATCTCTGAAGTAGTACAAAACAGTAGCACATACAGAGAGAAATATAATCATCCTGATCATAAAACCAGATGTAAAAGGATCAGATTCAGCCTGAGGGGACGATGACTGATCAGTCACATCCTACATTTTTGTATGACATGTCTGTTAATCAGAGGGATCTTCTGGGTTTTAACATGCTGATATGAGAAAAGTGGTTTCAGGAGGGGATGTGTCAGAAAAACACTCCTCACATGTTGGTGAACAAACAAAGTCTAGGACTCAGCTGACGAACAAAATGCTGTGATACTTTTAGTTTCTTTATGTACCACCCTGGTGGATTCATACCTTATCATTCAGGACCAGTTTCGACCCAGTTAACCAGGAGAGATCCAGCAGCTTTCGGGCCCTGAGCACTGCTGTGGACAGAAACATGGCTCAGTGGTTTTTTTTAGGTGCAGTCACTGGAAGTGAGTGTGCTCTGCTGCCTCCTAGTGGTCATAATCTTAACCGTCATATTGTCAGTCTCTTGAAAGGGCTGAATAGACACTGCTGTGGATTTGAACCTATTCATGTATATTACACCTGTACTCCATCACCACTGAGCGTTTTTCATAATCCTCCATTTTCTCCTTCTTGGCAACTAAAAGTAGGGCAATACTAAGAGGGGAAAAAAAACAAGTTTATAAAATAGACAGCATTGGTGAAGATGTATATTTTAACCAGACGAACTGAAGTGTCCTCTTCTGTTCCTCTGCAGGTCCAGGCCCAGGCGATGCCTTTGGCCTTGGTCAGATGCCCAGTGGTGCCATGCAGGACATGTACCCCTGTGGGCCGCCCTCCGGGCCCCTGACTGGGGTGGGCCCCAGACCCCAGTACCCCTATGGCCCCAGCTACGAGCGGAGGTGAGACACTGGTCAAGCAGCCTGAGGGCTCACTGTGTTTTAGAAGCTGGCTGCACCATTTAGATTTCTTGCAGTGTGTGTTTGTGAACTGTTTCAGCGAGTGCACATTGTGCATGCAGTGGAAGCTCTTCTTCTTTAGGACAGGTGTGTTGTTCTCTTTGCACGTTTTATCATTGCACAGATGTTGTTGGAACATATCCAGTTGGTAGAAGAGACCTATGTAGGACAATGTGTACAGTGCATGTGCAGTTTCCCAAAGATGAGTATGGACAAGTGTGAATAGTCACATTTTGCAGTAGAGGTATGATTATATTTATTACCTGGTGTCGGGCTATAACTGTGAAAACATAGGATACCTGCAAAGAGATTTTTTTGTGCTGGCAAAAAATAAAAATATTCAGTAACTCAATTCTAAAAACTACTGCTGTCCTGGGACTAATTCCTGAATTCTACAGACATTTAACCAGTAAAAGATCTGAGGTGGCAGAATTATGAATAAACTGACTGTGGTGTGTTTGTGTCCTGCAGGCCAGAACATGTGATGGGCCCAGAGGGAGGCATTGGGCCCCCTGGAGGTCAGAACAGCATTGGCCCATCTGGAAATGAGGCCGGCATGTACCCCACCAACAGGTACCCCCACCAGAGGTGAGATGAGGTTTCTCTTTAATCTGGGTGTGCTTTTACAGTATGTCTGTACGCAGTGTGTAAATAAAGTCTGACTGACAATACGCCCTCTCTTCAGGCACGGACATGACGGTTATGGACAGCAGTATCCTCACAGCATGGCCTACAGTTCTCATCAGCCCCTGTACCCTCAGCAGCAGGTGAGCCCAGAAACAGCAGAATGAACATCAGATGCTTCACAAGAGGTTAAAGCATTCTTCAAGCCTGTAGTAAAACAGCACAGATGTACCCATATGTGCATGAGATCAGGTGCTGTAGCTCTGCCTGCTCTCCACAGGAGCCCAGGATCAGGACTACACCATAAGAAATACCAGACAAAATGCACTCGCCCTGGTTCAGTGCTTCTGCACATTAAAAATGACACAAAGTGGAAACTTTCAGATGTTAATTGTTAATATTCTTGAATTTCAGTGAAATATTTTTCATAATTTTTCTGCCCACACAGACTCAGAAGCTGTAACTTGGCCTCACTTCTGCCCATAGACATAATTTTTGCTTCACAGAGATATGGAGAGAGAGCTCTTGTATTTCAGTCTCTCAGGTCACATTAGGACTGATGTTCTGTATTTGACAGCAGCTGTCATTGTTAAACCTCCATGGTTTAACTGTTAGGAGTAAATTCAAATAAATGCACAGTTATTGAATGATCCATAAAAGTTTTTGAACCATTTGAAAAGTGACAGTAGCTGTGTCATGAAGCTGTGCCGGTCAGAAGGCACCTGTTTCATCCTGCCCTGATGTGTACTGGTGAAGAACCTGACCAGTTGGGGTCCAGCTCCTCAGCCTCTGTCTGCTGTGTCTGCAGGGCTACAAGCGGCCGATGGAGGGGATGTTCCCCCCCTCTAAACGTCACGAGGGGGAGGGGTTTGGCGTGCAGCAGTACAGCTCTCAGCACCCTGATATGTTCAGCCCCTATGGAGGAGGAGGAGGGGGATATATGGGCCCACGGTCCAGGGTCAGTACCCCTATCTGTACACCCGAGAGCACCAGGGACCCCCACAGCACAGCATGATGGGCTCAGCGCCACCGTCGGTGTCTGGAGGCCCCGGGGAGGGGCCGCAGGCCAGCATGTGGCACCCCAGGACAGAC
>NW_018128436.1:56031-60587 GCF_001952655.1 Monopterus albus
GGCCTCCCCCTCATTAACAGAGAGATCAGCTTCCCCCACGGCTCTGTGGAGGCCACCCCCCCAAAACTGAAACCCCGACGCCGCCTCACCGCCAAGGATACAGGTCAGGCCACAACAACACCACACAAAGAGACACACACAATCAGCTCTGTGTGCACATTCTCAGGAGTAGCTCTGATGCTTGTCCAATCAGGAACCCCGGAGGCCTGGCGGGTGATGATGTCACTGAAGTCTGGCCTATTAGCAGAGAGCACCTGGGCTCTGGACACCATCAACATCCTGCTGTATGATGACAGCACAGTGGGCTCCTTCAGCCTCACACAGGTCAGACACTCACAGTCCTCTCACACTCAGGCTATAGGTGAGGTGAGGCTATAGCTGCTTGTAGCCTGAGGACTTTGGATCAGTGTGGCCCTGGTTCTCAACAGATGGATGTACAGCAGCGCTGATCAGAGCAGCAACAAATATTCAAATTGTTGGGGCTTTTTTTAAACATGTATTTGTATCACAGTCCTCTAAAGATCCATATGAATAAGCAAAGCAAATAATATAATGACAGAGTCACTACTGTTGTGGTTGTTTTCAGGGACAGTTGGTCAACACCACACAAGGCTGGGGTCTTTGCCAGAGTGACAATGAACAGATACTGTTTTCTCCACACGCCTTGAACCTTTCCAGTTTTATAGCAGATGCACCATCCTTCCAGCGTCCTTGTTACCATACTTTGTCTCTAATTTGAGCCCTCCTCCTTGATGTCGAGTAAAATCAGGGGAGGATCTCACACAAAGTGGCTGTATCAGGTCTTTGTTGACTGTGTAGTTATGTGTTATGTAGTGTGTTGTGTTGAGCACATCACAGTCGCAAGAAAAACTAATGGCACTGTTTGCATTTCCTGGTTTTCTACATAAATCGGTCATGAACTGTGCTCTGATCTTCACCAAAGTCACAAACATCAACAAACACAACATTTCCAAGCTGATAAAACAACCAGTCCTGATCCTTCATGTCTTTATTGAACACATTAAACATACACAGTGATGTGGACAAAGTCACAGCAGCAGTGCAACACCCCCCAGCCAGCGCTTCCTGTAGCTGTGGATCAGACCTGCACCACGTTCAGGAGGCGTTTTGGACCGTACTTGTTTCAGCTCAGCCATATTCTCAGGACGTCTGGTGTGAATGTCTTCAGGTCGTTCCACAGTGTCTCTATTTGTCTGAGCTCTGCCGACAGCCACCCTGACCTTATCCTGTTATTGGTCTGAGCTCTGCTGACAGCCACCCTGACCTTAACCTGTAGGACACCTGGATAAACTGGGGAGTGCATTTTCCCTCCACAGGGGCAAGAGGTCCCGATCCAGAGGCCGGGTGCCTCCACCCTACTTCACTGCTGGGATGATGTTTTCATGTTGGTACAAGGTTCTCTTTTTTATGCCACACATAGTGCTGTGTGTTCTTCCCAAACATATCTGTCTTGGTTTCATCTGTCCACTGGACATTTTCCCAGTAGTGCTGTGGAGGTCAGGGTGGTCTTTGGCAAACTTCAGGCTGCTACAGTGTTGTTTTTGGAGAGCAGTGGCTTTCTCCCGGGCGGCCCTGCCTGGGTATGTTTTGTATATGGCTAACTCATGAACGGAGATGTTAACCAGCTCTCTAACTCATGAACAGAGATGTTAACCAGCTCCAGTGAATCCTTAAACTCTAGGGCTGTTGTTTGCTGACATATCAGCCATACTACGTACTGGCAGTGTGTCAGATGATATTTGTGTTCCCCTCCTTTCCCTCTAGTGTAGCTGGGCACTTTTTGAATCTGTTGAGCTCAGCAGGGGCACAGGGCTGCAGAGCCAGCTCTCACTCACAGTGACTGGCAGCTGTCACTGGTCCAGCCTTTTGAATCTATGTGTGAGATCGCAGCATTATCGTTGCCGGTTGTGTTTGAATTTGTCGAGCTGGGGTGTGTGCACCAGACACTGCATCATGCCTTTGTTGTTCCTCAGTCTTTTCTCCAAGCAAGTTTCCATTTACCCTTTGTTGTCTTTTCTCCAAGCAAGTTTCCATTTAATTGTTTGTGTTAATTATAATGAGCAGTCAGTCCTAACAGTTGAGTGAAGATGGTTGCTAGGGTGTTGATGTGTTTCCTCATATCCTCCTCCTCCTGCAGCTGCCTGGCTTCCTGGAGCTCATCGTGGAGTATTACCGCCGCTGCCTCATCCAGATCTTCGGCATCCTGGAGGAGTACGAGGTGGGATCCAAGTGCCAGAGGACCCTGCTGGCCCCCCTGCCTGCTGCCCCTGAGGAGGAGGTGCTGAAGGAGCTGCCAGCTGCCACCTCTAAGCCTAACAGGCAATCACCAGAGGAGCAGAGGATTCCATCCGTAGAGGAGGAGGAGGAGACGTTACCACTACTCACAGCTGCTCCCATCAACGCTGAGGAGGAGATGAAAGATGGTGAACCTGTGTTCAAAGAGGAGGCGGAGGTGAAGGAGGAACTGCAGGGACAGGAAGAATCCCGGCTCCGACAGGCAAGCAAGTATGACAAGCTGCCAATCAGGGTGGAGGAGAGTGGGAATGAGTGGCAGGAGGTGGAGGATTGCTGGGCCCAGCTCAGCCGACCCAATGGCTTCATCAGTGGCCTCCTGCACTGGATGGCCGGAGGAGGAGACTCCACTGCTCACATCCAGACGCACTTTGAACCCTGCGCTGGAGACTACACCCCCCCAAACCCAGTGGAGAAGGAGGAAAGGGGGCGAGGAGACAAGGGGAGGAGCCAGGAGAGGGAGGGAGTACATGACAACAGGAAGGAGGTGGAGGGAGGCCTGGAGAAGATCCTGCCAGCCAGAGAGGAAACGTCACTGGAAACCCAACAAGGTAAAGAGGAGGAGGAGGAGGAGGAGGAGGAGAAGTGCTCTGGTTGTTGCTTGGTCACTGTGTCCACCCAGCCCTCACATGGAGAGAGACAGCTGCCATTCTGAATATTTCATGAGACCTACACAATGCTCCCTTGAATATACCTGCAGCCTCCACACACACTCACACCCACGCTTTCCATGTTATCTTGTGCCACAGAGCAGAATTTGGACAAAAACTTAGCACACGGCAGGTGGTTGTTCTTTCGCATATGTGTATATGCATCGGTGTTTGTTTGTATATGTGTTAATATGTGTTTGTGTGTGTGTCTAACCCCTGTGCATCAGTCCCAGCAGGAGAAGATGGACAGCATAGAGGGCAACGTCAACACAGCTGTTGTTAGATTGATGAAACACGTGAACTGACAGTGTACCTGTAATTGTACTGTCTTGGTTCTTCACTTCTCCTCCCAAACTAAAACCTGTTGGTCACAGTCTGTATGTCCTGGTTAAAATGAGCGAACTAAGTCGTCACTAGACACAGTGACGGTGTAAAACAAGTTTAGGTTTTTCATTTGTTGGCTTGCAGCTTTTCTGTGCTTACAGTCTTGAACTCTGACTCTGTTCTGTTCTGCTGCCAGGGCTCAGAGCTCAGAGGTCACCGGCTCACGGCGAGGCAGCTCAGAGTCCCATCAGCCAGCTGGAGGATGAGCCCCGCTGCTGGGATGAGGCTCCACTGTCTACGGCTGAGTCCTGGCAAGACGTTCTGGCCAAACGCTGCATCTGCATCTCTAACATCGTGCGCGGCCTCTCCTTTGTCCCCGGAAACGATGCCGACATGTCGCGCCACCCTGGCCTTGTGCTGATCCTGGGGCGTCTCGTGCTGCTGCACCACCACCACGCCCGCAGGAAACGGACGCCACCCACCTACCAGCGGGAGGAGGAGCAGGGTCTGGCCTGCAGCCGGGACGAGTGGTGGTGGGACTGCCTGGCGGCGCTCAGGGAGAACACGCTGGTGACGCTGGCCAACATCTCAGGCCAGCTGGACCTGTCGCTGTACCCAGAGAGCATCTGCCTGCCCATCCTGGATGGGCTGCTGCACTGGATGGTGTGCCCATCCGCCGAGGCACAGGACCCGTTCTCCTCGGCGGGCGGCTACCCCTCAGAGACTGGTGCTGGAGTGTCTGTGCAAGCTGAGCATCCAGGACTGCAACGTGGACCTGCTGCTTGCCACACCGCCCTTCAGCCGCCAGCAGAAGCTCTTCACCACGCTGGTGCGCCTCATCGGTGAGAGGAAGAGCCAGGTGTGTTGTGAGATGGCGGTGGCCGTCCTGTCCAACCTGGCGCAGGGTGACTCCACAGCAGCAAGGGCCATCGCCCTGCAGAAGGGCAGCGTGGGAACTCTTATCAGCTTCCTGGAGGACAGCGTGGCCATGGCTCAGTACCAGCAGAGTTCACACAGCCTGCTGCATGCCACTGCGTCGTCAGAGCCGCCCAGCATCAACATGATGTGCCGTGCTGCCAAGGCACTGCTGGCCATGGCGAGGGTGGAGGAAAACCGGACGGAGTTTGTTCTGTACGAGAGCCGGCTGCTGGACATCTCACTGTCGGCCGCACTTAGCTCATCAGTGGCAGCCATCATGTGTGAGGTACTGTTTAAACTCGGCCGCTCGTGACATGAACGCTGCCACAGAGCGCGCTCAGCGGCGCTGGA